>NC_083576.1:41265759-41395759 GCF_027579695.1 Neoarius graeffei | reverse complement strand
GCCACACATAGGGGTAGAAAGTGAGATGTACTTCTGTCTTGCGGGCCGCACAAATAGCAAGTGTGTAATACTTGTGTAGTACTTCTGAGGCACGTCACTCATACAATGACCATGCGTCACTCATGCATCTTACTGTCATTGCAGTAAGCTCCTACTATCTGTGCTGCTGACTTGGTTCAAGCGTACAAAAGGAGTACAGGTCCCAGACATAGTGTATGCGTTCTTGATTTGTCGCAAGACCCATAGAATTTGCATGTGCAGGACCAAAAGTCTCCACGGGCAGTCTGCAACCTTCTATGGCGTTGAACACACGCAAGTGTCGTGCAAGTCTCAAGCACGGTTTTGCCAAATTTTTTTCCGTAGGCCACCCATAGCAACACATATGTCAGGTTGTGAGTGAGGCTTAACCCTTGCTCTCTGCTTTTCCCCCTCTTTCCACCTTGGATGTCTCCCAGCTCCTGCTCTCTCACTGTCCGACCACCTGTGCCCTTGACCCTATCCCCTCATCTCTCCTCCCATTTATCCCTGTTTCTCTTCTCCCCTTCCTGTCAAACACATTTGAACTTGCTGTTGCTCACCAACTCTCCTCTTTTTTTTCCTCGCAGAACAACCTCCTGGATCCCCACCAGTCCAGCTTCTGAGCCGGACACTCGACCAAGACTGTGCTTATCTCCGTCAGTGAGGCACTTCATACAGCACATGCTGCTTCCCTCTCCTTGGTCCTGATTCTCCTTGATCTTTCTGCTGCATTTGATATTGTTGATCATCCTCCTGTCATCCTTATTAGCTCTGTGGATTTGCGGGACAGCCATAGACTGGTTCAAGTCCTACCTCTCTTGTCACTCCTTTCAGGTTACCTGGTCTGGGACTGTATCAGCACCATGCCCACTTACCACTGGTGTCCTTCAAAGTTCAGTCCTTGGTCCACTTCTCTTCTCCCTCTACACCCAGTCTCTTGACCCAATTATTTTTGCTCATGGTCTATCCTACTACGCTGATGACACCCAACTGTTTCTCTCTTTTCCTTCTTCTGACACACAGATCTCTGGTCGTATCTCTGCTTGCCTGTGTGACATCCAGAGCTGGATGGACAACCATCACCTGAAGCTCAACCCAGGTAAGACAAAGGTAATCTACATTCCTGCTCCATCCTCTCCACTCCTGGACATTGTCATCTCCCTAGGAGGCATCTCTAGGTCTTCTTCACCCAGTGTGAAGAACCTAGGGGTCATGTTTGATGACAAACTCTCCACCTCAGTGAACATCACTGCAGTGACCCAGACATATAGATTCCCCCTCTAAAACATCTGAAGGATCTGCCTTTTTCTTACTACCTACTCTACTCAGCTCCTGGTCCAAGCATTGATCCTCTCCCACTTGGACTACTGCAAATATCTCCTTGCTGGCCTTCCAGCTTCCGCCATTGGACCCCTGCAGCTTATACAGTATGCTGCAGCTTACCTGGTCTACAATCTCTCTTATTCTTTCCATGTCACCTCTCTGCTTGCCGACCTGCACTGGCTACCTGTTGCAGCTTGCATCAAATTTAAGACATTGATGCTAGCTTACCAGGCTCTCAAGAGGTTAGGGCCAGCGTACCTCCAGAGTCTGATGCACTCCTACACACCAGCCAGATCCCTACACTCTGCTACTACTGGTCGCCTGGCCCCTCCTCCTCTCCACTCCTGTCCAGCCCACTCAAGACTGCTCGGTCCTAGTTTCCCCTTGGTGACTTGACTGTCCTGTCAAGGTCAGAACTGCAAACTCCCTGACCACTTTCAAGCGCATACTGAAGACTGATACGCCCCTACACACGGATGGCGGATGGTGTTCAGACGCAGCGGCCCAGCACTCATGTTTTGGCAGCCACTTTGTTTTTACTTTATCATGTTTGTCTTGCAGGGTTTTTGTAACTATGTGCATATAGCACAGCAGAGCTGAGCTGCTTTCAGTTTTGAATGATATTCACTACAAGTTCAAGGCTGACAACTGGGCTTTCATTATTTAGGCCTAATTAATGTCTGTATGCAAATTAGACTTTATATGCAAATTATATGATATGCAGATTAGCCAGTTGAGACACTTTAAAGATGTTCATGGCTCACAGGAACTTCCAGATATTATTCAAGCAATAAAATAAAAATAAAACTTATCAATATTACTATTTATCTTCATAAACCATTTGTAAATTAGATTATTTTATGCTAATTATCCTCATTAATTATACACAGAAGTTTTAAAAAAATTGAAATGCCTGGATTCTGAAGGGGAAAAAAAATGTAGCACAAAAAATTATTCAAATTTGGCAATTTAGTAACAAAAACACAGTTTTATTCCCAGGATTAACACTTTTTCCCCCCTTAAAAAACACCACCATTGTTCCTTGCTAATTGCCTATTGTTTTATATAGGCCCATTTCTCTGAAAAGAGCAATATCCAAGACCTAAAAATGTCCATAAACACTGAACTGATTTGCCCGATTTTTAAATTAATCAGTGTATTGCAAAGATTAATAATTTATCAGTTTTACAGCTCTTGGCCATATTTCAAACTTCTGTCTGAACTCCCGAATTATCGTATATCTTTATAAAGGTGGAATTATTTATACACAATTCAGTATCTCCCAGATGAGGATGGGTTTCCATTTGAGTCTGGTTTCTCTTGAGATTCCTTCGTCTTGTTGCCTCCGAGAGTTCTTTCCTTGCCCCTGTTGCGTCTGGCTGGCTCATTAGGGATCATTTTAAATTTAAAATCCAGATTTCTATAAAGCTGTTTGATGACAATTTCCTTTGTTAAAAGTTATTTACGAATAAAACCGAACTGAATATATGTAAAATGAAATTTTCAAAATTACACCATGCAACCATATGTTGGAGTGCCACTTTTGAAAATATTGTATTTTCAGAGCTACCATATAACAATTTTGAACCAATGCTGTATAAAACAGTCTGGCACCAGTTCAATGTGATGTTTAAAACTGTGTTTTTATATATACACACACTACTATATGGCTAATAGAATGTGGACACCTGGCCATCACACCTATGTCTGGGACTTTCCCACACTAGTCCTACAATGAAGGATGCACACATTGTTTACAATGGCTTTGTAGCATTAAGATTTTCCTTCACTGGAACCAAGGTTAAACCTGTTCCAACATGCCAATGCCCTGTGCAGAAAGCGTGATCCATAAAGACACGGTTTTCCAAGGTTGGTGAAGAAGAACTCAAGCGGCCTTGTGTAGAGACCTGACGTCAACCCCACTAACAACTTTAGGATGAATTAGAATGACAACTGCTCACAAGGCCTTCTCACTCAACATCAGCGCCTGACCTCACTAAAGATCTTGTGGCTGGAAGAACAAATACCCATAGCCTCATTCCAAATTTTAGTGAAAGGCCTTCCCAGAATAGTTGAGACTATTCCAGCAGTAAAAGGGGCCCAACTCCATATCAATGCCCATTTGGAAGAGGATGTTCAATAAGCATGTACAGGTATGAGTCATGTGTTCACATAGTTTTGGCCATACAGTGTATGAATTACTGACAAAATTTGACAATGCCTTCATCGAGATAGAAGATTCATAATCTCCGTTTTAACTGATATACTGTATTCAGAGCAAACTAAATGCAATTCGGCCTAATATTCTTGAAATGTAATATGCCAGATACACCAGGATATTTCTAATGTACAACTTCCAATGGGCAACTTGAGAAAAGCACCACAAATATGCACAAATAGCACCCCAAATTAACTTATGCATGTAACTGTGGTTCTGCACCAGTGGCAGTCTGTCTGTGAAGGTTCTCAGTCACCCAGGTCATAGTAAAGCGTGGTTGCTAAAGAAGACAAATGGACTTGCTTGAAATTCTTGAAGAGGTTTCACCTCTCATCCGAAAGGCTTCTTCAGTTCTGTCTGACTAGTGGGGAGTTCCAGGTATTTATCCTCTAGTGGACCAAAAGCAAACCTAAGGGGAGTCGTTGAGGTCACATGGGTCATTGACACAGTCATCCTGTAGGTGTTAGGGTCACTGGAGGCCAGGTGCAAATGGTGTTAGCAGCCTAGAGGGTCATTAGGGTGATCTGTGGGTTGTTGGCTCTCTCTGCCATCATGTGAGTCAGGCCCTGTCCACACGGCAACGGATTCAGGTGAATCCGATACAATTGTTTATCGTTTCGGCCTGGCGTCCACACGGCACCGGCGTTTTGGGTGCCCCAAAACACAATCTTTTGAGAACGGGTTTCAGAGTGGAAAGATCTGGCAACGGCGCCGTTGCGAAGTCGTCTGGATGAGTAGAATGGATTTGTTTACGATGACGTCACAACCACATGACTGTGAGTGCTTCACGCTGGGTAGAAGTGTAACGAACTCGATGCGAGTTGTCAACAAATCCTATAACTTGGTTCATGAAACGCGCTTACAAAATATTTTCACTGTGAATATTTATTGTGTAATAGTGCAAAGTGAGAGAGAGAGAGAGAGAGAGAGAGAGAGAGAGAGAGAGAGAATAGCCCTTAGGGCAGAGTCAATCCTGCCAGCAAAAATGGGGGAAAAAAAGGAGCGATCTCACCTCTTCAGATGTTGGTTTAAGTCCTACAATACATTCCTCAAAAAGGGCATAGAAGAACAAATTAATCCATCAACGTGTAGCATTCAATTTATTCCGGACCATTAAAGACGCCGCCTTCCGCGTAGAATCATACGTCATCCTCGCCGCCATATTGGATGGGACAAAGCGGAGAATAAAGATGCCTCATTCATGTGCTGCGTTTAACTGTACCAACAGGTTTACCGTCCAAACGAGATCACATGGGATTACCTTTCACAGGTGAGACTGGAAAAATACTTTTCATTGTATTTGGTCATTATAATGTAATTTTACGAACAGATTTTTCTGACTTTGTGGCTAATATGAAGTCTCGCGCATAATAGTTTATGCGCATGCGTCCTTACTTCTATTGTTCTGGTGTCTCCGAAGGGACCGTCTTACAGCGCCCCTAGAGGTGTGGCATGTGTATTGCATCATTTTCAGCAAGCGTTGCGTTGCCATATGGACCTGATATTTTACTGATCGTTGCCCATGTGGACACGATATTTTTTTAAATAACATCTCGTTGCCATTGTCGTGTGGATGTAGCCTCAGTGAAGTCACCTGAGTTTTGGTGTGGATGTGTATTCAATTTTCTGGGAAGTGTGCCAAGGACTGCATTTATGTGGCTGATAAGTGGTGTCTCAGACCAACTCTTCTGTTAAGTGATGGTTGTTCCAGGTTAATGAATAATAATAAGTTCAATTTATATAGCGCCTTTCACAAAACCCAAGGTCGCTTTACAGTTATAAATAAATTCCACCAAATAGAGGGCAGGATGACATTCCAATGGCGTAGCAGCCACAGTCCCACCAAAAGGTGCACGAAAACAAGTCCCACACTGCCAGCACAGCCGCTGCGACGCCACCGGCAACATCACTTGGAACACCACACCATGGATCCACAAAGCGAGCACAGAAGCACCGCCACGCAGAGTGCCGGGATGTCCCAAACTACCTGCACAGCTGCCGCGATGCCACCGGGCAACATCGCTCAGAACACCATGCCAAGCACTAAAGCACAGAGTGCTGGACAACCCCGATGTTAAAATGATCAACAAGCTCACTGCAGTCCATAGCTAGGAGCACAGGCATCACCCACAGCGAACCAAGACCTGGAGGGACCCGACGCCCAAAACTGGGTCCGGATCTACACCACAACTGGCAGACTAAAACACTCAAACAAAAACAAACATCAAACTACACAAAAACACAATTTTTTAAAATAAAAAATAAATTAAAATTAAAAAAAGAGAGAAAAAATAATAATAAAAGATGAAGATGCCTTCTTTTACTCCTCTTTCAACCCACTGGTCTTCTCTGGCTAAAATGTGTACATTGCAGTCCTGAAATGAGTGTCCTTTATTATTAAGATGAAGATAGACTGCAGAACCCTGGCCTGAGGAACTGGTTCTCCTGTGTTGAGCCATGCACCTGTGAAGCGGTTGTTTTGTTTCCCCAATGTACACCACCGGTATGCTCACTGGTGTCCCCTATAGTGGCCAATCTATACATGAAGGAAGTGGAAAACAAAGCTTTGACCACTTTATCAGGAGTTGCTCCCAGCCACTGGTTCAGATATGTGGAGGACACCTGGGTTAAAATCAAAACCCGGGTTAAAATCAAAACCCATGAGCTGAAAGCCTTCACAGAGCACATCAATGCAGTGGATATCAACATCAAGTTCACTCGGGAGGACGTCAGTGGAAACAACCTAGCCTTTTTGGACTGTGGCGTGCACATCGAACAAGACAGAAGCATTAGCATTGAGGTCTACCGGAAACCCCCCCCACACACAGACCAGTACCTACTGTTTGACTCTCACCACTCACTGGAACACAAATTGGGGGTCATTAGGACCTTACATCACAGGGCTCAGAACATTCCTACAATGGTAGAGGGAAAAGAGAAAGAGCAAAAACACATCAAGGAATATTTCCAAAGTGCAGATATCCCAACTGGGCTTTCATCAAGACCAGAAAAAGAAAAACATAATGGACAGGGAAGAAAACAGCAACAAATGCAAGAACATTGTCATTCCCTACATTTCTGGACTATCTGAGAAACTCAGGAGGATCTTCTACAAACACAACATTCCTGTACATTTCAGACCCAGCAACACTCTGAGGCAGAAATTGGTCCACCCTAAGGACAGAATACCCAGATACAAACAGGGCAACGTAGTGTACGCAATTCAATGCAGTGAGGAATGCATGGACATGTACATTGGGGAAACAACAAAACCACTTCAGAGGCGCATGGATCAACACAGGAGTGCCAGTTCCTCAGGCCAGGACTCTGCAGTCTAGGCCTGGAATTCCGTCATTTTAGGGGCAAGGCCACTTGGCCTTTTGTGCTGTCAATTTTTTGAGGGCACGAAGGCCAAAAGCCAGGGCACCAAGGCCATGAAATAAAAGAATGATTTTAAGTTCACGTCTATAATGAATTTAATTTAAGGACTAATGACTCTTCTGAGGAAGACTGGAGTCTCAGTTGAAACTATCAAGCAGGTAAAGAAACAGCTACACTTATGTCTGAAGATAAGAAAATATTGAACACATCTAAACTTATCAACCCATCAGTCACTTCAAAAATTGTAAAACTTAAACGTATATCCTCCCATAATTTTTGTTCAGTTGACACCGAATGTGCAAGAGCATCTTCAGACTGTACTACTACACAGATTTTTGATTAATCAAAATTGAGCCTGGAGTACATCAAAATGTTTGACTGTAAATGGAACATATACTAGCATGCAGACTACTGATTAACCCATAAAAGCCCAGACCGATTTCTCAATCAAGGAAAATTATTGAGGAAATAAAATTAACTAAAAAGACGACAAAGAAAACATTTCTGACCTTTTATTTTTTAAAATAGCACTTTCATGTCTCAAGATCTGAAATATTAAATTGCAAATTTGCAGAACACTGCAACACTATTACACTGTTAACCCGAAAGTTCATTCTATGCAAACAGTCTGAGTAAATACCACTTTTAAAAGATTAGTTTTATTGCATTACTTAAACAGTATGAGTATATGAGACGGTCATTGGGTGTATTCATTTTTGTAATTTAAACAAACTTAAACTATCATGTTTTACCTCAGGCCACAGTGCTGCCCCGTTGTGATTGGCTCAAAACTCAAGACAAGTCTGTGCTTGTTCGTTGACGGTTACAGAGGAAGTTGCGCCATTTTCTAATTTACACAGAACAATTTAAGGTCTTTGCACTTTTGACAGCAAGCTAATTAGCATCTGTTACCAGCTACAGTCGGTACTCAGCACGTTAAAAGTGGGTCAACGTTGTAACGACATAACGTTACTGTACAAGCAATGCTTATTTAACGGTAACAAACTTAAGCCCTATATGTTGAAATTCCTATCTTATTCGTTCGTTAATTTATCACACAGTCTTACCTCAGTCAACTTCTTCCCTCCTTCTGTGAAAATTCAACGTCTCAGACGCGGACACAAGTGGGCGGGGGATGTGTTTGATTAAGTCTCCTGGTTGGCTGGTGATAGATTGGTGTCATTATAGCACGTCAGAGCGGTTCATGCCAGGCTCAAGTCCGATCCACCACTGATGAGTTGCCCAATAAGAATCCAGAATGTCGTCAAAAGACGTACTTTTTTCTCAATAGACGCAGGTGATGTTAAAGCCTCTTGGCAGTCACGAGGCAGACTACAAAACCGCAGGGCATCAAGGCCACTGTGGCCTTACGGCAGATATTTTTTTCCAAGGGCACAAGGCCAAATTGAGAGGGCACGAGGGCCATGGCCCTCGTGAAATTCCTGCCCTGCTGCAGTCTATCATCATAATAACAAAGGACACTTTTTTTCAGGACTGCAATGTACGCATTTTAGCCAGAGAAGACCGGTGGTTTAAAAGAGGAGTAAAAGAAGCCATCTTTGTCAACCTGGAACAACCATCACTGAACAGAAGAGGTGGTCTGAGACACCACTTATCAGCCACATAAATGCAGTCCTTGGCACACTTCCCAGGAAACTGAATACACATCCACAGCAAAATTCAGCTGATTTCAATGACTCACATGATGGCAGAGAGAGTCAATGACCCACAGATCACCCTAACGACTCTCTAGGCTGCCAACATCGTTCACACCCGGCCCCCAGGGACCTACACCTACAGGATGAGTCAACGACCCAGGTGACCTCAATGACTCTCCTTAGGGTTGTTTTTGATCCAGTAGAGGATAAATACCTGGAACTGCCCACTAGTCAGACAGAACTGAAGAAGCCTTTTGGAGGAGAGGTGAAACATCTTCAAGAATTTCAAGCAAATGCAGTTGCCTTATTTAGCAACCACAGTTTGCCAGTGGCAGTGTTTAACCCCTTCAGACATAATGTGTACAATTGTACACATGAAGCTCTATAGCATGAAGTTCCATAGAATTTTTCCTTGTGTCCGAAGGGATTAAACACCTGGATACATTCTTGTGCATGTATGCACACATACCTGTGACCTTAGGAGAAAGTCACATGGTGACCGTATGACATGGCTTTTTAATATAAAAATTACTTTGTCAATGGCCATCTGTCCCAGGAATAATCTTGCTGAGTTCCTGTCCATCATTGGTTTCATATGTCAGGGAATCCTGATGGTTATTCAGTGCTGATCTGAAATAAATATTTTTCTGACAACCATGATGCAAGAGTAACCTTGTGGTTAAATGTAGTGTTCCTGCTTAAGGTTATATCACCCACATTTGAATATCAGTCAATTGACCTCACAGCATTCTATGTAGGGCTGTACGATATGGGAAAAAATGAATATCCTGATACATTTTCTCCATTTCATGATATACGATATATATCTCGATATATTGAAATCTCCTCTAAAGGACCACATGAAATCTAACTTTTACTCTTTACTGTTTTCACTACAATCCCTGCAGATTAAATAACATTCTTGGTTAACTTTACAGGTGGTTTTCAACAACACATTTTAAATTTTCAGGTTAGTGATTAATCACAATTGAGTTGAAATAAGACTTTTTATTTAACAAAAGATGTAGCACAAACTGCAAAAACAATCCTGAAAATTGCAACATATGGGGTGGCTTTGGAGAACGAGGCCGCCATGGTAATTTGTTTAGCTTGTGGGGGGGTTTAGCTCATGGGCAAGTAGTTCGGAGTTTAAGAGACTCTTCATACTGTACCGGGTGAGTTTTCAGGTGATGGAACATATTTGTAGTGCTGCTGCCTTTCGTGATGACAGTTTTTTTGCACACTTTACAAATTGGCATTTGCTGTTCCACATCCTCCTCACGATATCCAAAAAATGCCAAATGACTGACCCCTTACTAGTTCTTTTAGGAACCAATTCATCTGCTTCCATTTATAATTTGTCGCTGAAATTGACAGAGCTTACACGGTAGCCTATGCAACACCAGCGATTGCACGAACTGAGTCAGTGCTGTAAACCGAAACTAGAAAATCTTCCCGCAAGTTCCTTTCAGCACCTAGATGTCGCCCGGGATTGGTTGGCGAGTGTGTGACATTATTATTATTTTTTTTTTTTACCCTTAGACAGCCTCTCGCGTTACTGCCTGAGGGACAGGGAGAAAACCACCGAAAAATGTTTTGAACAAACGCAACAAATACGAAACAAATGCAAGTTGGCAGATGACCATAAAATGCTCGATAGTTACAATATAATAATTTTATGTATCTATCTTACACAGAATTTTCGGAGATATATCGAGTATATTCGATATAATCGCACAGCCCTAATTCTATGAATGGGAACAGACTAAGTGATCCTTGCCATGCGCAGTGTGTGCTTCATGGTACTACGTGAAATGGACAGCAGGGATCTGATCAGTAGAGCAATTGTTCATCTTATGGTGGAAAGACATGTGAAGCGCCCCTGTATAAGCAAAGCGTGACCCACTGGGTGGTGGATGCCAACACCTTGGTCTACAGGCCAGCCGGATGCCCAGCATGCCACACTATGAGAAGTGTGTCCTCATCATGAGCAGTGTACAGTAGTGTGCTGCTCCAGAAGGTTTGTGCCACTGTTACCAAAGCATCACCATACAGTGGTGCTTGAAAGTTTGTGAACCATTTAGAATTTTCTATATTTCTGCATAAATATGACCTAAAATATCAGATTTTCACACAAGTCCTAAAAGTAGATAAAGAGAACCCAGTTAAACAAATGAGACAAAAATATTATACTTGGTCATTTATTTATTGAGGAAAATGATCCAATATTACATATCTGTGAGTGGCAAAAGTATGTGAACCTTTGCTTTCAGTATCTGGTGTGACCCCCTTGTGCAGCAATAACTGCAACTAAACGTTTGCGGTAACTGTTTATCAGTCCTGCACACCGGCTTGGAGGAATTTTAGCCCATTCCTCCATACAGAACAGCTTTAACTCTGGGATGTTGGTGGGTTTCCTCACATGAACTGCTCGCATCAGGTCCTTCCACAACATTTCCATTGAATTAAGGTCAGGACTCTGACTTGGCCATTCCAAAACATTAACTTTATTCTTCTTTAACCGTTCTTTGGTAGAACGACTTGTGTGCTTACGGTCGTTGTCTTGCTGCACGACCCACCTTCTCTTGAGATTCAGTTCATGGACAGATGTCTTGACATTTTCCTTTAGAATTCGCTGGTATAATTCAGAATTCATTCTTCCATCAATGACGGCAAGCCGTCCTGTTCCAGATGCAGCAAAACAGGCCCAAAGTGTGATACTACCACCCCCATGTTTCACAGAATGGGATAAGGTTCTTATGCTGGAATGCAGCATTTTCCTTTCTCCAAACATAACGCTCATCATTTAGACCAAATGTTCTATTTTGGTCTCATCCATCCACAAAACCTTTTTCCAATAGCCTTCTGGCTTGTCCACATGATCTTTAGCAAACTGCAGACGAGCAGCAATGTTCTTTTTGGAGAGCAGTGGCTTTCTCCTTGTAACCCTGCCATGCACGCCATTGTTCTTCAGTGTTCTCCTGATGTTGGACTCATGAACATTAGCCAATATGAGAGAGGCCTTCAGTTGCTTAGAAGTGAGCCTGGGGTCCTTTGCGACCTCGCCAACTATTAAACGCCTTGCTCTTGGAGTGATCTTTGGTGGTCGACCGCTCCTGGGGAGAGTAACAATGGTCTTGAATTTCCTCCATGTGTACACAATCTGTCTGACTGTGGATTGGTGGAGTCCAAACTCTTTAGAGATGGTTTTGTAACCTTTTCCAGCCTGATGAGCATCAACAATGCTTTTTCTGAGGTCCTCAGAAATCTCCTTTGTTCATGCCATGATACACATCCAACAAACATGTGTTGTGAAAATCAGACTTTGATAGATCCCTGTTCTTTCACTAAAACAGGGTGCCCACTCACATCTGATTATCATCCCATTGATTGAAAACATCTGACTCTAATTTCACCTTCAAATTAACTGCTAATCCTAGAGGGTCACATACTCTTGCCACTCACAGACATGTAATATTGGATCATTTTCCTCAATAAATAAATGACCAAGTATAATATTTTTGTCTCATTTTTTAACTGGGTTTTCTTTATCTACTTTTAGGACTTGTGTGAAAATCTGATGATATTTTAGGTCATATTTATGCAGAAATATAGAAAATTCTCAAGGGTTCACAAACTTTTAAGCACCACTGTACACCCTTTCCAGATTCAGGTCATGACATTTTGGTGTAGTTTAACAGGTGTTTAGGTACTTCCCCCATCAGTTAGGAGGGGTGAAATAGAACAAAATCTGAAAGTACACGTGTACTGTAGTGAAAAAAAATTATTCAGAAAAATGGATCATAGGAACCTGAGTTTCACACACTCAAATCTTCATAAAATAAATGTGAAACTTATTATTAGGTTTCACTTGAACTTAAATATCCCCCGGATGAAAGAACAGGGAGAAGATACCTCCTTATTAAATCCAAATGGCTTTATGCAAGTCACACAACTCCAATTATACCCTTCATTTAAGAAATCAAGATACAAAAACTGAGTCTATCCAACAGGTTAAACTCAAGTCTCAAATTAGAAGTGCATACTATAAGGATTATACAATTTACAAAGTAGTCTTTTTACACAAAAATACATAAAGTAAAATATATTAAATCACAAAATTATTGATCCATGATGACTGATGGATATTTTGCTTCATGTTCAGTGTTCCTTATATGCCTGTCTCCCAAACATATCCAACATGCTCACTGAAAAGGTATAAATGAAAGACCATACATGGATGCTTCTGGATCCAAACCAAGTAGAAGAAATTGATGGATCAATTTTTGGTTGAGTTAAACAAGTAGCTGTGAAGTACTTTAATGTTAACAAAATCAATGGGGTTTAGTGACATGATTTTTACATCAGATTCAACTTCTTTACATGACTTAGTGATTTATTGATTGGTCAATTTTTGTTTTGTTACTTGTTTGACTTTGATGTTTCAGAGGTGGTATGAATGAAAGGGTTAGAGGGAGCACTGAATAATTTGCTCTCATCACATTAGAATGTCTATGTCATCACCATGGTCCTCCTCTTCACTGACTCTGAGTGACAGGACCTCTTCATTAAGGAACAGACCACTCAGTCTTTCCTTACGAGCCTGTCTCTGTTCTTTGAGGTGTCTTTTACGCAGAGCCTTTTGCTGCAGTTTTCTCTGCTTTGAGCGTTTCTGTAAAAAGAATCGAAAAGCAAACACCTTAATAACAAATAGGCAAGGTAGCATTTTACTGAAATCTGGGCCAAATCTATGCATTTAAGAAAGCACAGGGTAAAATGGGGTATTTAAGCACATGACCTACTCATTCTGAACCTGTCGGGCTTTGCCGGCGAAGCTCTCGACCCCAAGGGGTAATTCATGTTAAAATAACAGCTTTGCACCCTATAAATCCTTATAATTTTATAAAACCATATCCTTTAATACTGTTCTGTGCAAACTCAAACTTCCAAAAATTTAAGGTGCTTTCACTGTTTAAATATTCCACTAGGAAAAAGACATATGCTCTTGGGCCTACCTTGGAATCTCGGATGCGCTCAGCCACAGTGGCCAGGTTGCCATCACTGTGAGCACAACTGATGCTTGTGGACGAATTGGAACTTATTGATCCTGAACTGCTGCTGGTGCTGCTAACCATGCTGACATTGCTGCTACTTTGCACACTTACAGCACTAGAGCTGCTGGGGACACTCCTCTTCCAGTTGTCTCGCATACCTGCAGGTCTCTGGCGTGGACTGTGATCTTTGATGTAGTTTCTTACCTGGGTGATGACAAGATAAATGCTCAGCTGCCAGTTAATTAGATCTGTCTTTCTTGTATCTACACTCATTAGCCATCAAAGCAACACTGCTGACCACATTACCTGTATGGTTATTTTAAAAGAAAAACGATGTCCCTTATGCTGCCATCTTACTCTCTCCGAGATTCAAATAACACACTGAGTAAAATTACGATGTCACCGACTCCAAACATGACTCACCAAGGCCATTGGAGCTCGTGGACACATTGCTTCCAAATGAAGAAGCAGCCTTTATTTGTCACATGCACACTCAAGCACAGTGAAATTCATCCTATGTATGAATCTGAAGCAGGGAACGTACACATGCGCGCACACACATGAGCAATGAGCACACACACGCACATACCCAGAGCAGTGGGCAGCTATGCTACAGCACCTGGGGAGCAGTAGGGGGTTCGGTGTCTTGCTCAAGGGCACCTCAGCCCAAGGCCATCCCATGTTAACCTAACTGCATGTCTTTGGACTGTGGAGGAAACCAGAGCACCCAGAGGAAACTCACGCAGACACGGGGAGAACATGCAAACTCCATACAGAAAGGCCCCTGTCGACTGCTGGGCTCAAACCCAGAACCTTCTTGCTGTGAGGCGACAGTGCTAACCACTACACTACTGTGCCACCCAAATTGGTGTAAACAGCCCTAAAGATGCCCGAGTGTCAAGTGTTTGGGTGTAAAAATATGCCCAATCATTTTATGTGACATGCTTTTTTTATTCACTGAAAAAAAAGCAATCTTTTTAGATGGCAATAATCGAGTGACTATACTAGTGAGTGATATTTAAACATCATAAAAGTGAAGTCTGTTGATTTGCGTATTTTGTTGTCCATAAAAATCACATGGTTACAGAAAATTTCTGATTAGATTTTTAAAATTAGAAGCCTTTATTTGTTACAAATACGTTACAGTACAGTGAAGCGCTTTCTTTGTTTTTAACACATCTGAAGCAGTGAAAACACATGCACATAGAGAGAGAGAGAGAGAGAGAGAGAGAGCACACATTTTCACTGCTTCAGATGGGTTGAATACAGAGAAAGAACATAGAGGCCTTGCCTTTTAACTCTTTACCCCTTAATAACAACATATGACGACCCCGTGTATATCCCATAATGACGACATATGACGCTGGTGTGTATGCACCATAATGATGACGACATTTGATGACTTTTTTTTTTTCTTGTAAATATGTTCCAAGGGTGAACAGTATATACATATACAAGGGTGGCTGTAGCAACTGCTTTAAGGGGTAAAGGAGTTAAAGAGCTTATCCATGCCCTCACTGCCACCCAATAGAACCAGCACCAGGCGCTGGTCGACCTGTGCAATGAGCAGGAGCAGCACTTCGAAGCACTGCTGCAGGTCCATCAGGAGAATTGCCAGGCGTTCTGGAACCTGCTTGCATCAGCGGGTACCCCCACATCATGCTGACGAAGATGGGGCTGCAAGATGATCGAAAGGCGTTCCTCACGTTCTCTGATCAAGCCAAGGATGCGTGGGGGGGAGCACCTACTGCTGCTCCTGACCGGAGATGCACAGCTCGATGCTCAGCATCTACACCCAGACAGCAGGCTGGAGTACCCAGCCTTGAAGCGAGCCAAACTACAATGCGTCAGCTGCACCCCCGAGCAACATAGTCAGCGCTTCCACACACTGACTATGGAGAAGGTCAGCCAGCCATTTGCATTTGGTCAGCAGCTCCAGGACACCTGCTGGCAGTGGCTGAGGGAGTATGGTCATGACTTCATTGGCATCACTGATGTGGTCGCACTAGAGCAATTCATCGTTTGGCTGCCATGAGGAACAGCAGACTGGGTTCAGTGCCACCACCTGCTGTCACTGGATAGAGTCATCAGTCTGGCTGAGGACCATCTGGTGGCAATTCCGGTGGCAAATGGGCATGCTGCCTGCCTCTCTCTCTCTCTCTCTCTCTCTCCTTTCCTCCCATCCCTTCCCTGTCCCTGCACCATGGAAGAAGGGGTCGACCCCACTGGCAGCCAGCTTGCTGAGCCCATGGTCCCCCTCTCCTACTCCCCTTGTGTTTGTGTCTCCTCCCCCTCAGGTAAGTGATCCCCAAGCTGCCGGTGCAGAGGTGAAGCCTGGACCAGTGTGCTGATGCTGCAGGGGACCTGGGTACTTCCAAGACCAGTGCCAAGTGATGGAGGTGGGGCAGTGGACCAGATCCCTGAAGTGCCACATAATGCCCCCAATCAAGCTGGTGTACACCACATACCAGTGAGTATCTAAGGAGGTGCCTACCATACATTTTTGGATTCAGGCTGTGATCAGACCTCCATCCATCAAATTTTGGTTCAAGGTGAGGCACTGGGCACAGCACATTTGGTGAAGGTTCTGTGTGCACAGGGATGTTCATGAATACCTGGTGGTGTCTGTCCAATTCCAATTTCTAGCAGAGGAAAAAAAAAATCAATCAGTGTGGAGGCAGCAGTTAGTCTGCACCTCACCCTGTGAGGTGTTTGATGGAGCGAGAAGTGGTGGGTGGAGCTTGCAGTAATGCATCACAGGGGGTTCCTTGCATAGCGTTGACTGGGGAGGCTATTCCAGAGCCATCTACATCAGCTTCGAATCATAGCGACAGTGAGTGGGGAGCGATATGGAGAGCCGGGAGCACCCCAGCCCTCCTTGTTCTCTCTGGGATTCCCAAGAGGATATCTCTCTCAACCAGGTGTAGGATGAGACTCTGCAACACATTTCTGACCAAGTGAGAATAATTGATGATCAAACCATCCAGCCCAACGTTGCACTTGCCTGCCTGTACTTTTCAGTAATTAAGTATAGGTTGTATTGAGTGATGCAGGACAATCAGACCAGCAAAAAAAAGTGACACAGTTGCTGGTCCCAAAGAGCCGCAGGGAACTTGTATTCCATGTGGCTAATTATAACTCTATGGCAGGACACCTAGGGCAGGATAAAACACTGACCCATCTCATGGCCCACTTCTATCGGCCAGAGATTCACAGGGATGTCTGCAGGTGGTATGCAGCATGTCACGAATACCAACTGGTGAATCCTGCGGCCACCCCAAAAGCGTCATTGCGCCCTCTTCCCCTAAGCAAGATCCCCTTCGAACAAACTGGGATGGATCTCGTCAGGCCATTAGACTGGTCGGCACAATGGCATCGCTTCATTTTAGTCCTAGTGGACTATGCAATACGATACCTGGAAGCAGTACCACTGCATAACATTTCTGCACGTAATGTCGCACAAGCACTCTTTAAAATTAGTTGGGATTCCAAAAGAAATCCTGACTGATCAGGACACCATGTTTATTTCACACACACTTCACAAACGCTATGAGTTGCTGGGGGTTAAATCAATCCACACAAGCATTTATCACCCACAGACAGCCAGCTTGGTCGATCGATTTAACCAAACCCTTAAAAATTTATGAATTAAGTTTGTGCGCAAAGTCACATCTAACTGGGATAAATAGCTCAAGCCCCCCCTTATTCACAGTACAGGAGGTTCCACAAGCCTCCATGGGGTTTTCTCCATTTGAATTATTGTATGGGTGCAAGCCTCGTGGGGTCCTAGACATGATACAGGAAAACTGAGAGGAAGGACCTTCTACTTGTAAAAATGAAATTCAATATATTCTCGACCAGTGCGCAAAACTCCACACACACTGTCAACTAACCCAGAATAATTTGCAGCAGGTGCAAGAACGTCAATCCCAGCTGTACAACAGGGGTGCACGCCTGCGAGAGTTCACATCAGGAGATAAAGTGCTCATTTTATTAGCCACATCAAGCTCTAAATTGCTCACCGATTGGCAAGGGCCCTTTGAAGTCACAACACGAATTGGGGACATCAAGTATGAGGAAGCGAATGGATCGGGGCAGGGCACTGCAGATATACCACCTCAATCTGCTTAAACTACGGGACAAGGGGATCGCGATGGCACTGACGATAGTAGTTCAGGAGAGGGAGGAGCTGGGGCCGGAGGTAAAAATGAATGTAGCCTTTCAACCCATCCCAGTCTCCTGTGGAGACCACCTCTCACCGTCCCAACACATAGAGGCTGCCAAGTTGCAAGCAGAGTTTTCTGACATGTTCTTGCCTCTTCCTAGTCACACCCACCTCATAGAATACCACATCCAGACACCCCCAGTGGTGGTGCGTAGCCACCCATACCACTTACCCAAAAACAAGAAAACTGTAGCTCGGGTTGAACTCAAGGTCATGCTTGATATGGGAATGATTGAGGAGTCGCACAGTGACTGAAGCAGCCCAGTGGTCTTGGTTCCAAAGGCCAACAGGTCGGTCCGGTTCTGTGTGGACTACAGAAAGGTCAACATGGTGTCTAAATTTGATGCATACCAATGCCTTGCACTGACAAGTTGCTTGATCAGTTAAGTGTGGCTCATTTTTATTCGACACTAGATTTAACAAAGGAATATTGGCAGATCCCCTTGACTCCCCTACCCTGCGAAAAAATGGCCTTTTACACCCCGTTCAGTTTACACCAATTTGTCACCCTTCCACTGAGGTTATTCGCGGTCCTGGCGATGTTCCAACGTCTCATGGACAAAGTCCCTCACCCATACACTGCCTGTGCTACAGCCTACCTCAAAGACATCATTAAATTCAGACTCAAAAACTCCTTTGTCCCTCACACCATCAGACTGTACAACTCCTCTCTGGGGGGGGAGGAGGGGTAACAGGAGGACAGAGGACAGGAAGGAGCAGTAGCCTAGCCTAACAATAAGCAATACCGGACAATGTGCAATACAAATGTGCAATATCTTTCCTGCTCCCCCCCCACTTACCCTAACCCCACTTCTCCCCCCCTCTCTTCCCCATATCTTATTCTTTTATATTTGAATATGTAAATAATTTATTTTAATTTATCTAGAAGTTTTCTCTATTTCTTTTCTCTGTTTATTTATAATGCTGCTGCTGGAATCTTAATTTCCCTGAGGGAACCCTCCCAAAGGGATCAATAAAGTCTCGTCTCAATATAGCAATGATTAGCTGCAGCACATAAAACACCTTAAAATTGTTCTGGAGTCGTTGAAGCACATGGGGCTCATGGGTAACCCAAAGAAGTGTGCGATTGGGTGGGTTGAAGTATGGTATTTGGGCTTCCACATAGGTCATGGGCAGGTGTGTCCCCAAATTGACAAGACTACAGCAATTGAGACCTGCCCGAGGCCCAAGACCAAAAAGGGGGTGAAACAGTTCCTTGGATTGGCTGGCTATTATCATAAGTTTGTATGTGCGCGTGTCTTGCAGCAATAGTCGAGGGCTAATATGGAAAGAGGAAGCAGAGAGGGAGGGAGCGTCCCTGGGGAGCGGAATTGTGTGCCTGTGTGTGAAATAAAGCTGAAAAACTTGTATATAAAATTGTCAAGCAACTAACCAGTCTATTCCAGTGCATCAGTGTCCCACCACACCCAACAAAAGTGCTACAATAAGGTTACAAGTTAATGGTATTGTAGATTGAAACATATCTGACACACACATTTTTGAACTTTATATTATTAAATGTTAAAAGTAGACCTACCTTTAACTTGGCCGAATTTTATAAAGTATAATAATGTAAAAGTCAAACAAAACCCAAAAATAAACAGTTTTCCCATCACAGCAAGTGCCCTGATGTACCCCACCGCACGTTTAAATTAAAAATTTTATGACAATTTATGCGGCGGCACGGTGGTGTAGTGGTTAGCGCTGTCGCCTCACAGCAAGAAGGTCCTGGGTTCGAGCCCCGGGGCCGGCGAGGGCCTTTCTGTGTGGAGTTTGCATGTTCTCCCCGTGTCCGCGTGGGTTTCCTCCGGGTGCTCCGGTTTCCCCCACAGTCCAAAGACATGCAGATTAGGTTAACTGGTGACTCTAAATTGACCGTAGGTGTGAATGTGAGTGTGAATGGTTGTCTGTGTCTATGTGTCAGCCCTGTGATGACCTGGCGACTTGTCCAGGGTGTACCCCGCCTTTCGCCCGTAGTCGGCTGGGATAGGCTCCAGCTTGCCTGCGACCCTGTAGAAGGATAAAGCGGCTAGAGATAATGAGATGAGATGAGATGAGATGACAATTTATGCATTTTAAAAAAGTTATAATATTGCTAAAAGTAGGCTTACCTAGGCGCTGCCATTTTCACTGAACTGGATATCCAGCTGTGACATAGGCGGTTCCCCAGAACGCTGGTTCCCATAGCGACACAGATTTATCGACTCAAAGTTTTTGTCTTTTTTTTTTTTTTTTGTTGGTTTGCTCTGCAAACATGGAAAATGCACTTGTATGAAAAGGTATTTCAACTGTATATGTTTGAGCCAGAATATGAGCCCGGGGAGGAAGAAACAAATAGTGAAAGTGATTCCAGTGATACCAGAAGTGACAGTGGATTAAATGAACACAGAGGCTGTGCAAGTCAGCCTGTTGAGTGGTGAGAGTGTACAAAATGCCACCCAATGCCCCAAGATAAGGAAAGTAAATGCTGTGCTGACTGGACTGATATCCCGGGCAAAAAAAATGGATGATATAACATGCATAGAGATTTTCATACCGTCTGTCTGCAGCATGTCACTGTCCACTGTATATATACACAGTTTATGAGCTACAAGAAACTACCCAGTAGAGCACCAACTGCCTTGGCAAACAGGTTTGTAAGCTTAAATGTGGCTAGAGGATCCTAAGTTTTTGCCAGATATTTTAGTAGTAGTGGTAATAAAAATCGCCTCTCTCTGTGTGTGTGTGAGAGCGCGCATGATTTTGCTGCTTCAGATGGGTTGAATACAGACAAAGAATCTCACTGTGCTATAATGTACGCGACACAAATAAAGGCTTCCAATTTTAAAAATCTAATCAGAAATTTTCTGCAACCATGTGATTTTTATTGCCAATAAAAGTCATAAATCAACAGACTTCATTTTATGAAGTTTAAATCTCACTCGACTAGATAATGCAGACGCAGTACTGATACTAGCAAACAATCCCATTGCCATAGCAATGGTCTAAAAAGATCACTTTTCAATCAGTAAAAACAAACAAAAGCATGCCACATAAAATGATCAATGATGGGACTTATTTTTACACCCAAACGCTTGGCACTCAGGCATCTTTAGGGTTGTTTACAACAATTTAGAAGTGATGTGTCCACGAGCTCCAATAGCCTCAGTGAGTCATGTTTGGAGTCGGTAATGTCACGATTCGTACTCAGAGTGCAATATTTGAACTTTGGAGAGAGTGAGATGGCAGTGCCCAGGGACATTTTTCTTTTAAAATAAAATGTAAAACAGTATACAATACAAATATGAACAAGGGAACACTCAATGTCTTGTATGGATATTATCTGTCAGTATAAAGGAGTTTACTTTTTGGATTTTGTTTGGCTTTAAAAGTAGGCCTAGCAGTACCTTAAAATGCAATATGGTGTTTTGCCATTTGGTGGCACATAATTTACTACAGCCCTCAGAAACATGCAGATGAAAAGTTAGTCAAGGGCAGAATACACATGAATGGCACTTACCTACAACACGCCCAGATTTTGGGTTTGCTCCCCCTGAAGTGCTTAACTGCCTTCATGGCATGCAAGTCATAGACTTAAGTCAAGGGGAGAATCTGCATAGGCTGAAAACTGCATAGCTGCATGCGTTTTTGAGTTACACGCATGGGTGAATTGCATGCATAGTGCTTGGTTTCACTATTGTTTTCACTAGGATTTTTCTTCTTCTACGTCGTCTTCTTTCTCTCTGCTAAAACTAATCCTACAGATCAAACAGTGTGTGTTCCAGATACGAACTTGTTAAGTATAGACCCCTTTCACTGACGTCACCCGAAACCGGAAGTAAACAGACCCTGCGCCATTTTGGAAGACCAACAATCTCGTGATTAGGGGGAAATAACAGCAGCGGTATGTGAACTCACGAGAATAAAGTGGAGTGGCAAACGACTTAAACAAATCTGAGCTGTTTTATTGGCCCAACAGTAGACTTGAAAGAAACCTGTGTGAGACTTGGCAAAAAACTGTGGATATAATGGATAAGTCTGTGCATGAACTGCGGACACTTTGAGGTAAGCAAACGCAAGAAATTCAGATTTAAAACATGCTAAATTGGCCCCAAGTTGATAACTGTATGAGGAGCAAGCCTCCCAGACTTCTACAATTTAATAATAATAATAATAATAATAATAATAATAATAATTTAGGATGGTTTGGGGCTTGCTCGCTGCTGCCAAGTTGGTTGTTGAGTAGCCTGACTGTTTTTTTTTTTCTTGCGTGTGGTATCATTGTTGACGCGAGGTTGTTTTTTGAACATGCCAATGTGGACACGATTTCCCCTGATGAGTTATGACTTCAGATGTGATGCGTGTGTGGAGGTGTGGAGTCCGCGTGATATGTGCGCAAGATAGGCTTCTCATGTGTTTGGAGATCCGCTCCGAGACAAGCACAAGGCTTCTCATGTGTCTGGAGATCCGCGCTCCGAGACAAGCGCAAGGCTTCTCATGTGTTTGGAGATCCGCGCTCCGAGACAAACGCAAGCGCCCCCAAGGGAAAAAAAGGGACCCCCCGAAAATATCAGCATAGTTCGAACAGAGTGTAGGCACTGGGTGTAAACAACAAATAGTTTACAATGTCTGGGTAGCAAACAGATGGCAGAATTGGTGTCCGGTCCTCCTTATGTTTCCATTCTCCCTTGACAGGAGTCTTATCATATGGGTCAAACCCATCAATCACAGCCAGTTTCTCTACATACCGTGCCCTTTCTGCAGCTGGTAATGTACTCACATAACCAGAATTATCATCCATCGTGTCACTTTACTCTCGCTCGTACTTTGTTTTATATTGTGAGTGCATGTACCTTGGTCTTCCAATATGGCGCCTAACAAAATCTTGCGGCGCGGTGACGTCATGTGAAAGGGGTCTATATAGTACTCCTTCCTGTAGATAAGCCTGATCAGCATAATGGTGGTGCTATAGTGACATTTTTTTACTTTTTGGCTCATATTTAAAATACCAAGTCCTACATTTCAAGTCCTACAGCGAAAATTATTTTTGCTACTTATTCCATGACAAAGCCCCGAGAATCATTGCACTCCAACCACTTTTTTCTTTCTAATTTCCATAAATATGCAAAACTTACAAACTAATCCTAGGACTTTTGGACAAGCTTCACGATTGTTAGGAGTGCAAAGAATTACAAAACTCACGGTTTGGACTGCATCACAGGTTTTGAGTCACAGATCATGTCATTTTTCAGATAAGAAAAAAAGGGGAGACAAATATAACACTGCTTTCCATTTATTACTTAAAGAACACTTAAAGCAAGGAACTTTTGCTGATGGTCTTAAATGAAAACATTCAAGATGTTAATCTGGCAAATATTGATATCTATAAAACATCAAAATTTGCATAGTTAGTCATACGTTTCCGGTTCTCTCCTGTCAAGCACAATCACTAACACAATCACTCTTAACGCTCATAATTAACATGTATCCTTTTGTGGCTCAGCAATATAAACAGTAATTAAATTAATTACAACCAAAAATGATGAGATTGCTTGTATAATTTTACCTTTTAAAATGATAAAATTTTAAAAGGTTTCACTTCTTACTGTTTATGTAGCACTCTTTTAGCCCTAATCATTGTGGTTTTGCAGAGATGGGTTATTTCAGAAACGTGACCTGTTCTGACTTGTGTCAGACAATGTTTGCATGGGAAAACTTCTGTGATTAACCCAATGAAAAAAGTACGAGTACATAAAATTACAGTACAACACTGGTAACAGATTTTGGAGCAAACATTTCAGTTTATAAATCACAGGTGTACAATTTAGCACAGTTTTTAGAAACTTAAGAAAGCACTACATACAGTAATTAATTCGTAGTTTTGTTTTTTTCTTACTAACCTGTTTTAGTTTATCATCTGTGAGGCAGTTCAGCTCAATGATGAACTCGCTGTCGGTCGGAGATATCTGAGCACTCGGGTCAATTATTTTAATTATATCAAGTTGCTCCCGCAGCCCCATTTCTGTACTCACTTTACGGCTCAAGTACTCAATATACTCCACCTAAAAGAAAAAGAAGCAATGTTTTAGATGCCTACAAACAGTATGCCAAATTTACTTTTTGAAATGTCACTAAAAGTTAAGATTTTTATTTATCAGCCAGGTTACAGATTGTCAGGTTTCGGGTTGCCCATCTGTCCAATATCTCAAGAACAAGTGGTTGAATGTTCATAGGATTTATATGGAATTATCTTTGTAAGAAGCACATGAAAACAAGCACATGAATTGATTAGATCTGAATAGGATCACAGTCACCAAAAGGTCAAATGTCTTAAATGAAAACATTTTTCATATATACACACACAGTATATTTTATATTATATAAATGTGTGTGTGTATATATATATATATATATATATATATATATATATATATATATATATATATATATAAAAAAAAAACACTACACACAATATACTGTATATATGTACAGTGGTGCTTGAAAGTTTGTGAACCCTATAGAATTTTCTATATTTCTGCATAAATATGACCTAAAACATCATCAGATTTGCACACAAGTCCTAAAAGTAGATAAAGAGAACCCATTTAAACAAATGAGACAAAAATATTATACTTGGTCATTTATTTATTGAGGAAAATGATCCAATATTACATATCTGTGAGTGGCAAAAGTATGTGAACTTCTAGGACTAGCAGTTAATTTGAAGGTGAAATTTGAAAACACCTGACTATCAATGGGATGACAATCAGGTGTGAGTGGGCACCCTGTTTTACTTAAAGAACAGGGACCTATCAAAGTCTGATCTTCACAACACATGTTTGTAGAAGTGCATCATGGCACGAACAAAGGAGATTTCTGAGGACCTCAGAAAAAGCATTGTTGATGCTCATCAGGCTGGAAAAGGTTACAAAACCATCTCTAAAGAGTTTGGACTCCACCAATCCACAGTCAGACAGATTGTGTACAAATGGAGGAAATTCAAGACCATTATTACCCTCCCCAGGAGTGGTCGACCAACAAAGATCACTCCAAGAGCAAGGCGTGTAATAGTCAGCGAGGTCACAAAGGACCCCAGGGTTACTTCTAAAGGCCTCTGCATGCTCTTGCGACAAGGCTTTCGCAGATAGCTTTTCGCAGACAGTTGTAATTTATCGCTGAGCGGAGAGTAATAGGCGTGCGCGATGTTATTCACCGGCACAACGCAAGGGGGCGCGAAGTCGCTAGGAGTAGTTGGTGGGTGTGGTTAGTGGAGTGTTTATCCTCCGGTTACTTATAATGACTAGAACTTTTTTTTTTTATAATGACTAGAACTGGAGTCGTATAGATGTACGTACTTCCTCAATCAACCGCTCTTCATGCTGCTCCATCTTCGCTCGTGTTTTTAAAAATGCCGGTCGTGAAAACAAACCAAACTGGGAAAGCAGGGAAGCGGAAGTGCATGTACAGCGGATGTAGAGTGGACCAATCAGAGCCCTCTTGTCTGCGAGGCTTCTGCGGTGGTCACAATTTTTGGGAGGTGCGCGCAGAGCATCTGCGAAGGTGGGGGGGCTACGCAGACACTGTCTGCGACGCTATCTGCGAGGACTGAGTTGTCAGCATAAATTGGCCTTAAGCAACTGAAGGCTTCTCGCACATTGGCTAATGTTAATGTTCATGAGCCCACCATCAGGAGAACACTGAACAACAATCGTGTGCATGGCAGGGTTGCAAGGAGAAAGACACTGCTCTCCAAAAAGAACATTGCTGCTCATCTGCAGTTTGCTAAAGATCACGTGGACAAGCCAGAAGGCTATTGGAAAAATGTTTTGTGGACGGATGAAACCAAAATAGAACTTCTTGGTTTAAATGAGAAGCGTTATGTTTGGAGAAAGGAAAACACTGCATTCCAGAATAAGAACCTTATCCCATCTGTGAAACATGGTGGTGGTAGTATCATGGTTTGGGCCTGTTTTGCTGCATCTGGGCCAGGATGGCTTGCCATCATTGATGGAACAATGAATTCTGAATTATACCAGTGAATTCTAAAGGAAAATGTCAGGACATCTGTCCAGGAACTGAATCTCAAGAGAAGGTGGGTCATACAGCAAGACAACGACCCTAAGCACACAAGTCGTTCTACCAAAGAATGGTTAAAGAAGAATAAAGTTAATGTTTTGTAATGGCCAAGTCAAAGTCCTGACCTTAATCCAATCGAAATGTTGTGGAAGGACCTGAAGCGAGCAGTTCATGTAAGGAAACCCGCCAACATTCAAGAGTTGAAGCTGTTCTGTACGGAGGAATGGGCTAAAATTCCTCCAAGACGGTGTGCAGGACTGATCAACAGTTACCACAAATGTTCAGTTGCAGTTATTGCTGCACAAGGGGGTCACACCAGATACTGAAAGCAAAGGTTCACATACTTTTGCCACTCACAGATATGTAATATTGGATCATTTTCCTCAATAAATAAATGACCAAGTATAATATTTTTGTCTCATTTGTTTAACTGGGTTCTCTTTATCTACTTTTAGGACTTGTGTGAAAATCTGATGTTTTAGGTCATATTTATTCAGATATATAGAAAATTCTAAAGGGTTCACAAACTTTCAAGCACCACTGTATATTACTTTATGTAATATTACACACAACCCCAATTCCAAAAAAGTTGGGACAAAGTACAAATTGTAAATAAAAACGGAATGCAATAATTTACAAATCTCAAACACTGATATTGTATTCACAGTAGAACATAGACAACATATCAAATGTCGAAAGTGAGACATTTTGAAATTTCATGCCAAATATTAGCTCATTTGAAATTTCATGACAGCAAAAAAAAGGAACAGCTGGAGGACCAAATTGCAACTCATTAGGTCAATTGGCAATAGGTCATTAACATGACTGGGTATAAAAAGAGCATCTTGGAGTGGCAGCGGCTCTCAGAAGTAAAGATGGGAAGAGGATCACCAATCCCCCTAATTCTGCGCCGACAAATAGTGGAGCAATATCAGAAAGGAGTTCGACAGTGTAAAATTGCAAAGTTTGAACATATCATCATCTACAGTGCATAATATCATCAAAAGATTCAGAGAATCTGGAAGAATTTCTGTGCATAAGGGTCAAGGCCAGAAAACCATACTGGGTGCCCGTGATCTTCGGGCACTTAGACGGCACTGCATCACATACAGGCATGCTTCTGTATTGGAAATCACAAAATGGGCTCAGGAATATTTCCAGAGAACATTATCTGTGAACACAATTCACCGTGCCATCCGCCGTTGCCAGGTAAAACTCTATAGTTCAAAGAAGAAGCCGTATCTAAACATGATCCAGAAGCGCAGACATCTTCTCTGGGCCAAGGCTCATTTAAAATGGACTGTGGCAAAGTGGAAAACTGTTCTGTGGTCAGACGAATCAAAATTTGAAGTTCTTCATGGAAATCAGGGACGCCGTGTCATTCGGACTAAAGAGGAGAAGGATGACGCAAGTTGTTATCAGCGCTCAGTTCAGAAGCCTGCATCTCTGATGGTATGGGGTTGCATTAGTGCATGTGGCATGGGCAGCTTACACATCTGGAAAGACACCATCAATGCTGAAAGGTATATCCAGGTTCTAGAGCAACATATGCTCCCATCCAGATGACGTCTCTTTCAGGGAAGACCTTGCATTTTCCAACATGACAATGCCAAACCACATACTGCATCAATTACAGCATCATGGCTGCATAGAAGAAGGGTCCGGGTACTGAACTGGCCAGCCTGCAGTCCAGATCTTTCACCCATAGAAAACATTTGGCGCATCATAAAACGGAAGATACGACAAAAAAAGACCCAAGACAGTTGAGCAACTAGAATCCTACATTAGACAAGAATGGGTTAACATTCCTATCCCTAAACTTGAGCAACTTGTCTCCTCAGTCCCCAAATGTTTACAGACTGTTGTAAAGAGAAAAGGGGATGTCTCACAGTGGTAAACATGGCCTTGTCCCAGCTTTTTTGAGATGTGGTGTTGTCATGAAATTAAAAAAAAAAATCACCTAATTTTTCCTCTTTAAATGATACATTTTCTCAGTTTAAACATTTGATATGTCATCTATGTTCTATTCTGAATAAGATATGGAATTTTGAAACTTCCACATCATTTCATTCCGTTTTTATTTACAATTTGTACTTTGTCCCAACTTTTTTGGAATCGGGGTTGTGCACGCACGCATGGACGCACGCACGCACGCGCGCGCGCACACACACACACACACACACACACACACACAGTGGAGGAAATAATTATTTGATCCCTTGCTGATTTTGTAAGCTTGCCCACTGGCAAAGATATGAACAGTCTATAATTTTAAGGGTAGGTTTATTTTAACAGTCAGAGATAGAATATCAAAAAGAAAATCCAGAAAAATCACATTTTATAAAATATATAAATTGATTTGCATTTCGTTGAGTGAAATATGTATTTGATCCCCTACCAACCATTAAGAGTTCTGGCTCCCATAGACCAGTTAGACACTCCTAATCAACTTGTTACCTGCATTAAAGACAGCTGTCTTAAATTGACACCTGTATAAAAGACACCTGTCCACAGAATCAATCAGACTCCAACCTCTCCAACATGGGCAAGACCAAAGAGCTGTCTAAGGATGTCAGGGACAAGATTGTAGAGCTGCACAAGGCTGGACTGGGCTACAAAACCATAAGCAAGAAGCTGGGTGAGAAGGAGACAACTGTTGGTGCAAGAGAGTTTGAAAATGGAAGAAATACAAAAGGACCATCAATCGACCTTGGCCTGGGGCCCCACGCAAGATCTCACCTCGTGGGGTATCAATGATCACGAGAAAGGTGAGAGATCAGCCTAGAACTGCATGGGAGGAGCTTGTTAATGATTTTAAGGCAGCTGGGACCACAGTCACCAAGAAAACCATTGGTAACATTACGCCGTAATGGATTAAAATCCTGCAGTGCCTGCAAGGTCCCCCCTGCTCAAGAAGGCACATGTGCAGGCCCGTCTGAAGCTTGCCAATGAATGATTCTGAGAGTGACTGGGAGAAGGTGCTGTGGTCAGATGAGACCAAAATCGAGCTCTTTGGCATTAACTCAACTCGCCGTATTTGGAGGAAGAAAATGCTGACTATGACCCGAAGAACACCATCCCCACTGTCAAGCACGGAGGTGGAAACATTATGCTTTGGGGGTGTTTCTCTGCTAAGGGCACAGGACTACTTCACCGCATCAACGCTAGAATGGACGCGGCCATGTACCGTAAAATCCTGAGTGACAACCTCCTTCCCTCTGCCAGGACACTGAAAATGGGTCGTGGATGGGTCTTCCAGCATGACAATGACCCAAAACATACAGCCAAGGCAACAAAGGAGTGGCTCAAGAAGAAGCACATTAAGGTCATGGAGTGGCCTAGCCAGTCTCCGGACCTTAATCCCATAGAAAACCTATGGAGGGAGCTGAAGCTCCGAGTTGCAAAGTGACAGCCTCAAAACCTTCATGATCTAGAAATGATCTGCAAAGAGGAGTGGACCAAAATTCCTCCTGACATGTGCGCAAACCTGGTCATCAACTACAAGAAACGTCTGACCGCTGTACTTGCCAACAAGGGTTTTGGCACCAAATACTAAGTCTTGTTTGCTAGAGGGTTCAAATGCTTATTTCACTCAAAGAAATGCAAATCAGTTTATATATCTTTTATATGAAGTTATTTTCTGGATTTTCTTTTTGATGTTTTGTCTCTCACAGTTAAAATAAACCTACCATTAAAATTATAGAATGTTCATTTCTTTGTCAGTGGACAAACTTACAAAATCAGCAAGGGATGAAACACACACACACACCTCAGTAGCCTTTAATTCAAATGACTTCAAAATTGGCATTCTTTGTCCATTTACACCGGACACAAGCATATGATTTTAGCTCGTTTAGGATCTAGGAAATCATTTGGTCAGTGTTTAGTTGATAGCTTGGGCTGGAGAATGTATAAAACTCCTTTTTAGAAGCAGGTTTACAGTGCTCAGCGTAAATGAGTACACCCCCTTTGAAAAGTAACATTTTAAACAATATCTCAATGAACACAAACAATTTCCAAAATGTTGACAAGACAACATTTATAACATCTGTTTAACTTATAATGGGAACATAAGGTTAATAATATAACTTAGATTACACATTTTTCAGTTTTACTCAAATTAGGGTGGTGCAAAAATGAGTACACTTCACAACAAAAACTACTACATCTAGTACTTTGTATGGCCTCCATGATTTTTAATGACAGCACCAAGTCTTCTAGGCATAGAATGAACAAGTTGGCGACATTTTGCAACATCAATCTTTTTCCATTCTTCAACAATGACCTTTTTTAGTGACTGGATGGAGAGTGATGCTCAACTTGTCTCTTCAGAATTCCCCAAAGAAAATAAATTTCTTTACACCACAAAGGCGAAGGCTACAAGATCATCAGCCAGAATACTGTAGCAAAAGTGTTACAAAAATTTACGAAAGATGGAACCGCAACCATCTCACAGAGATGTCCAGGTCGTCCACGGAAGTTAACACCTCGAGAGGAGCGTCTTCTGATGAGAAGGGTTGAAGAAAATCAGCATGCAAGTTCACTGCAGTTATCTAAAGTAGAAGAAAGCCAAACGGGGTTGACTATTTCCCGTGACACAATACGGCGTACACTGCAGAGGAATGGCAAGCATGGATGCCGTCCACGAAAGAAGCTCTCCTAAAGCCCAGGCACAAAAAAGCCCGCCTAGAGTTTGCCAGGGCCCATGCTGACAAAGATGAAGACTACTGGGACTCTATACTCTGGAGTGATGAGACCAAGATAAATGTTTTTGGAACTGATGGCTTCAAAACTGTATGGCGTCACAAAGGTGAGGAATACAAAGAAAAATGCATGGTGCCTACAGTGAAACATGGTGGTGGCAGTGTCCTTATGCGGGGCTGCATGAGTGCTGCTGGTGTCGGGGAGCTGCATTTCATTGATGGCATCATGAATTCACAGATGTATTGCTCTATACCGAAAGAGAAGATGCTATCATCACTCCATGCCCTTGGTTGTCGTGCACTTTTCCAACATGACTAAACACACATCTAAGGCCACTGTTGGATTTCTGAAGAAGAACAGGGTGAAAGTGATTCAGTGGCCAAGTCTGTCTCCTGATCTGAACCCAATCCAACACCTATGGGGAAATCTGAAGAGACAAGTTGAGCATCACTCTCCATCCAGTCACTAAAAGAGGTCATTGTTGAAGAATGGAAAAAGATTGATGTTGCAAAATGTCGCCAACTTGTTTATTCCATGCCTAGAAGACTTGGTGCTGTCATTAAAAATCATGGAGGCCATACAAAGTACTAGGTGTAGTAGTTTTTGTTGTGGGGTGTACTCATTTTTGCACCACCCTAATTTGAGTAAAACTGAAAACTGTGTAATCCAAGTTTATTTTATTAACCTTACTTTCCCGTTATAAGTTAGACAGATGTTATATTAAACTTTGTCTTGTCAACATTTTGGAAATTGTTTGTGTTCATTGAGATATTGTTTAAAATGTTACTTTTCAAAGGGGGTGTACTCATTTACGCTGAGCACTGTATAATTAAAATAACTGGGAAATTTAACCACTTCTTTGGAGAAGTGAAATACTTTATCCAGGCTACAGTGATCTGATAACACAATCTAGGGAGGGAGATGATTCTATAGTAGGTAAAAGGGATTGAATGTCTGTGACAAACATTTTGTGGGACAGAAAGAGTAAAAACTCTGTGGCAATCAATCAAATCTCGCTAATGATACTCTCACACATACACACACATTTTATATATATATATATATATATATATATATATATATATATATATATATATAAATAAAATTTGCTCTTTCTACCATCAAGTCAGCATTACAATGGCATACACTAGTGAGGAGCTGTGTGCCATGTTACAGACAGACATCATGGGATGGAAAAAAACATTACCTAGATTGAAAGGATTGTTAAGAAGAAATCTCTCATTATTATGAGCTGCTATCACTTTCAGCATTACCCAGCAAACTGTATCAGATGTTTAAGGCAGAGATCCAAAGTAATCACTGAGAATGGAGAACTATTTGAAGGCATAGTCTACAGATTACATACAAATTTGTCATTTTTGTGTCTATGTGGCTATTCGGCAAACTGCTTCCAGTTCTTAAATTTTTAACACAAGTATGAAATAGCATACATCATTACAAAAGTATAGGTATTCCTGAATTACCCAGGAGATATAAAAGGACCATGAAAGTTAGTATATACCTAATTTCTGCAAGAAAAATACTGTATTCCCAAAAATGTTAGTTTGTTAAAACAGAGGTAATTTTAATGATAATAAAAATTTGCAACTGGTAGCTCCAACATACCCTAATCTCATCTCATTATCTCTAGCCGCTTTATCCTGTTCTACAGGGTCGCAGGCAAGCTGGAGCCTATCCCAGCTGACTACGGGCGAAAGGCGGGGTACACCCTGGACAAGTCGCCAGGTCATCACAGGGCTGACACAGACAACCATTCACACTCACACCTACGGTCAATTTAGAGTCACCAGTTAACCTAACCTGCATGTCTTTGGACTGTGGGGGAAACCAGAGCACCCGGAGGAAACCCACGCGGACACGGGGAGAACATGCAAACTCCGCACAGAAAGGCCCTCACCGGCCACGGGGCTCGAACCCGGATCTTCTTGCTGTGAGGCGACAGCGCTAACCACTACACCACCGTGCCGCCCACATACCCTAATGCTAGAGTTATTTTCTCAGACTACTGCTGTCACATGCCAATCAGTATGCATTTGTGTTGTAGTACTTGAGACCGGTCTCAAGACCACTTTTTGAAGGTCTTGGTCTCATCTCAGAGTTGACCACATTTTTACTTGGTCTTGGCTCAATATCAGACAGAGACTTGGGATTTTATTTCAAGACTGGTCAAGACCACAACTGTGGAGAGATCACTAAATTTCCTGTGCATTGTTGGATTTATTTGTTAATATTGTTACTGTGATTGGATGTAAAATGCCCTGCTTCAAATGCAACCAATAACGTGACTCATTACAAAATTGAAATTTTCATTAATGTTCATGGCTGTCACCCCTCCCCGCCCCCCTTCACACACACATACACTGGTCTGGTCCTGGTCTTGACCTCACCCTGCCTTGGTCTTGACTTTTTCTCAACTCTTCAAAATCTTGGTCTTGTCTTGGTCTCGATACACTCTGGTCTTGGTCATGACTTGGTCTCAGTTTAGGTGGTCTTAACCACAACACTAGTGTGCTTATCCTATAGAATAATATTTTCATCATTGCTCGTTGTACATCGCTCTGGATAAGAGCGTCTGCTAAATGCCATGTAATGTAATAACCATCTTTTTAAAAATTCTATTTAAAAGCCCCAACAGATCAGCATTACTTTTAAGTTCAAACACAAAGTTGTTCTGTGATTTTCTATAGTTATTTTACTGTGGCAGAAAATCTACAGGTACAACAATGCCATGTAATAAATGGTGTCAAATTTGATATTTGACTCAAACTCAAGAACAAATTTTCTTTCCTTTTTGGTCACCTGCTAATTACCACACACCAGCTAGTTGTCCCCCATCAACCTCTCCACTACCAGCTGGAGAGGTTGAAGACTAACAAGTGCTTCCTCCAAGACACATGAAGTGAGCCACTGCATTTTTTCAGAGAGCAGCTTGACGCACTTGGTAGAAAATGCTACCTGCCCTCTTCCACTTATATAAGCACATAGAAACACATGGTTGGCTACTGTTACTGTGATTGACAGTGGAAAGAGTAACACCATTTCTACCACCCAGAGAGCATGGCCAATTTTGCTCTCTGGACTCCCAGCCACTGATGTCTGTGGAATTGTGAGGATTCAAACTCACAATCTTCTGAGGACAGGGTGAACACTTTTCTGTCGGTTCACTCCAGAGACACCTATCAGTTTTAGAAATATTTCTGAGTTAGTTGTTGCCCTACTGAGACTTATAATACACTTACAGTTTAGTATTACACTTAAAGACTCATTTAAGACAATTTTGGAAAGTGACTAAATATAACCAAATAAATCTCAACTTGCTGTCAAACATACCTGTTCATCATTGGTCATGGCACTCCAGGGCAATTCATCCAGGTTCCTATGAGGTTTGGTCTTTCGTTTTGAAAGAAGGCAAGGTGAACTTGGTATACTGGGTATGATGTCGGATAGTACATCACTACCACTGGCAATATCACTTCCTGGCAACTGAAAGAATGCAAGTTTTAAGTTGACACAGATTAATCATACATACATCTGTGTCAAATAAATCTCTTTTTACATGATTTAATGGTTACTGGTGGACGCCCAAACAAATGATTTCATATTTACACTTTAAATATAACATGCAATATGTATACTTACTATCAGAGTACACACTTGCATCACATTTACACTACAACTTAACAATTAACAAACACTAAATTAAAAAAGACATTCACCGAAATAAAAACATTTTATGAACGTTTGTAGTTTTCAATATTTCACTCACTAGAAATGTCCTAGTCTAATTTCAAAGCTAGTTATTGGTGTTAATTGATAGAATAATGTTAAATACATAAAAATTAACATCCTTAAATTACTGCCCCTCCGTGTTTTACAACAATGCTCATCTGTCCTGAGCGAAATTTGAATTCGACACTCTAGTTTATGATTACTAAAATAATACATTTGCATGTCTATAGCATAGTATTGTGCTACAGAAATAGTAGATAACACTACCCTCATGGATGGCTGCATAAAAATGAAAAGTAAATTTAAACATAGCATATGGCAGGGAGTCTGCAGTTCTACTTTATAGGACAAGTATTATTATTATTATTATTATATTTATTAGTAAACATGACTGTAAAAGAAGCACCCATTTTGACTGCACCCCCAATCAAGACCAGTTAAATCTGGCCCTGCTACATGTTGCATTATGTAAAAGGCACTCAAACAGTTCAGTAGTTTATACAGACTGCCCAGAAGGAACATTGCCATTTCTATATCCAGCTTCATCACCTTTTGTTTCTCCCCCCCAATTTATTCTAGTTTTGTGTTTGTTTTTTTGGTTATGAGCATTTTTGGAAGTATATTGTTTTGCACACAGCAGTGGTAGAAGCCTTTATTTGTCACATGCACACTCAAGCATAGTGAAATTCCAGAGGTGGACAGTAACGAAGTACATTTACTTGAGTATCTGTATTTTACTTGAGTATTTTTTTTTTTGGAAACTTGTGACTTTAACTTTACTACATTTGAAAGACAAATATTGGACGTTTTACTCCACTACATTTCTGTCAAGGTCCTCGTTACTATGAAATGGCTTCGAAGGTGGATTTTTTTTCTTTTCCTTTCTAAAACGTGATTGTTTTTTTTCGCAGGTGACACTGAGACAGTCTGTCAGTAATCACTCAGGTCATGTCATGTCCACAGACTGTATAAAATCAATTATTTCTCTGCAACATTATTTAAACACGATCAATTGATGGCAGAATGGAAGGAGGCGGTTCTTCTGGGGAACGCATGCACTCATGGCTATAGCTAGAACCCATGTTTCAGTTTTCTGAAAGGATTAAAGATCTGTTTCATTTTAAATGTTTGCCTTGTTTGCCTCAAATAAACCACATCACGGCCTACAAAAACTTGACGTCCGACCTGCGGAAACATATTGAGGTATGTAAACGTTTTATTCCAAGAGAAAGCTTGCAAATGAAATTGTCTGTGCTTTTAGAGCTAGTGATAATGTTGCAATAGCTATGCAGTCTGGTTAGTCACATGACTTTCTATGGATTTGCCCGCCAAATTGCCATTGCCTTGTCCACAGCTAACATTAACACATCGCTAGTTAACTTGGACACTGTTAGTTAGCATGTAAAAACAGAGTTACGCTAACATGAGCATTAGCTACCCGATATGATTTTGAAAAGAGTTTGCTAGCATGTCAGGTGGCGCTTCACTGACTAGCTAGCTTAACATTAAACCACCATGACAGCAGAGCATGCGTTCATTTTTGTGAATCCAGTAGGTTGCTTCAGAGGCATTAGGTTTTGTAAGCGTTGTGGCAATAATACAGCAATGCATTGACAGAAAATGTACTTTTAATACTTAAGTATTTTTAAAAGCAAGTACTTCAGTATTTTAACTTAAGTACAAATTTGACTGTACAACTTTCATTTGTATCGGAGTAACATTTGACCAGCGGGATCTGTACTTTGACTTCAGTAATGAAGTTGAGTACTTTGTTCACCTCTGTGAAATTCATCCTCTGCATTTAACCCATCTGAAGCAGTGCACACACATGCGCACGCACACACATACCTAGAGCAGTGGGCAGCTATGCTACAGCGCCCAGGGAGCAGTTGGGTGTTCGGTGCCTTGCTCAAGGGCACTTCAGCCCAAGGCCACATTCTGGACCAATTTTGTTTTTTTGTTTTTATATGAAAGTATGTCCCTTTACACGCTCATCCAGAAGGGTAATTTTGCACAAGGCCATCTATCTACAGCAGAAAAAAAATAAAACGCATCTGGAAAAATCCCAAGGGAGTCTGAAGCCAGAATCGTGATGTTATCTGCGGAAGTGCGAGCAGGCTGCACGAGCTTGCGCAGTTTCAGTGCACGAAGCGCTCCCATTCTACACATGGGCGCTGTGTGAGACGGCTACCTCTCCAGTAGCTCTGTAGTTTTTAGCTCTTTAAACCTTTTTTTCCACCTTTTTTACGTTTTTGCTCCTCTTACGAAGACAAAGTGTGTTTTACTTATATCACATGGATATTTTTAACTTTAGCACGCAACCAGGAGCCACTTTTCTCACTTATTCGAGAGAGGAGCTGCTGGCCCTGAAAACAATGGGACGAGCCAGGATACGACACCCCATCCCGGCCGAGTTGAGGAGGAAACCCAGGGGCTGCAAAGCTGGAGCTAAGCTAAAGGCTAGGCTAGTGGACAACCAGCGGCGCTACAAACCATCCATTCCCTCCGTTATCATCGGGAATGTGAACTCACTGCTGAATAAAGTTGACGAGCTATCCGCACTGAACAACCAGCGGATTTATCGGGAGAGCAGCTTATTTATCTTTACGGAGACATGGCTAACACACCTTGTACCGGATGCTAACGCGGACCTGCGGGGATTCACTGCTGTGAGAGCCGAGAGAGACACTAACCCATGTGGGAAAAGCAAAAGGTGGGGGACTCATCATTTATGTTAACAACCGCTGATGGAACCCAGGACACATCTCCGTAAAGACAGTTTTATGTTGCCCGGACTTGGAGCTGCTAGCCGTTAGCCTGCGGCCATATTATCTGCCGAGGGAGTTCAGTCATGTGATCACCATCTGTATTTACATCCCTCCGAGGGCAGCCACAGCTGCTGCATGTGAGAGGATTCACTCTGTCACAGCAAGGCTGCAGACACAGCACCCCGAGGCATTTATAATTTCTGGGGATGTTAATCACGCTACTTTGGACTCTACTCTGGCTGCTTTTTACCAGGCTGTGGATTGTCCAACAAAGAACAGGACAATTGACTTGCTGTATGCTAATGTGAGGGATGCATAGAGTCACACCCCTCCCCCCACTAGGGAAGTCTGACCACAACCTGGTTCTTCTACAGCCGAAGGACACCCCCCTGGTTCAAAGGCAGCCTGCAACAACTAGCTCCATCAAGAGGTGGTCTCCTGAAATGGAAGACGCCCTCAGAGACTGCTAGGACATCACGGACTGGGATGTGCTGCTTAGCCCACACTGTGAGGACACAGAGGGGCTGATACACTGTCTGACGGATTATCTCAACTTCTGTGCAGACGTGGTCTCCCCCGCTAAGACTGTACAGTGTTACCCTAATAATAAGCCATGGGTAACACAGGAAGTCAAAGCTGTCCTCAACAGGAAGAAGGCTGCCTTCAGGAGCAGGGATAGGGAAGCGATGAAAGCAGCACAGTAGGAGGTGAAATGCTGCATGAGGGAAGCTAAGGACAGCTACAGGAGAAAGATGGAGCAGAAGCTGAAGGAGAACAGCATGAGGGAGGTCTGGGAAGGTGTGAAAACCATCACAGGCCACAATACAAAGACCAGAGTTGGTGAGGGGACAGTGGAGAGGGTGAACGAGTTGAATGACTTCTTCAACCGGTTCAACCAGCCTACGTCCCCCCCACCCTCCCCCTCACTGCAGCCATCTCTCCTTCTTCCCTCAACACACCTCCCCCCCAGTCATCACAGCAGCCCCCTCCTCCCCCACCTCAACACAGACTCCTCCATGCATTACTGCAGACCAAGTCAGAGCTCAACTGAGGAAGCTTCACCCCAGGAAACCAGCAGGCCCAGACCAGGTGCGTCCCCGACTACTGAAGACCTGCGCTGCTGAACTGGGTGAACCACTCAAACGCATCTTCAACCTCAGCCTGCAGCTAGGGAGAGTGCCCACCCTCTGGAAGACATCACGTATCGTTCCAGTTCCCAAAAAGAATCGGCCCAGCAAGCTGAACAACTTCCAACTGGTGGCACTCACTTCACATCTGATGAAGATGTTGGAGAGGCTCTTCCTCAGCCTCCTCAGACCCCAGGTACAACATGCCCAGGACTGTCTGCAGTTTTCGTACCGGGCAGGTGTTGGTGTGGAAGACGCCATCCTCTACCTGCTACACCGAGCCCACTCGTGTCTGGATAAGGGAAATGGCAGAGTGAGGATCTTCTTCTTGGACTTCTCGAGTGCCTTCAACACCATCCAGCCCCTTTTGCTTCAGGACAAACTGAACAGGATGTGAGTGGACCCCTGCCTGGTCACCTGGATCTCCAGCTACCTCACTGACAGGCCGCAGTACGTCAGGCTGAAGGACATCACGTCTGACACTGTGATTAGCAGCACCGGAGCACCCCAGGGCACGGTGCTGGCCCATCTTCTCTTCACCCTGTACACCGCAGACTTCTGCTATAACTCGGAGCTGTGTCACATTCAGAAGTTTGCCGATGACACAGCCATCATTGGGTGTATCGGTGACAACAGAGAGGAGGAGTATAGGAGCCTGGTGAGGGACTTTGCTGTGTGGTGCAACAGCAGAGTTTTTTCTAGAAAAATTTAGTATGAAGGCGCTCACCATGGCGAGGGAGCGAAGTGGGGGGGGGGATGGTGCCGGTTGTCCCCCCCGCCATGCAAAGCCTTTGAAAAAATGCTCCAATGGGACATTCTGAGGCTATCTGAGAGAGAAATTGTAACAAATTGTCTGTCAACATTGAAAAAGAAAGAAGTAATCATCTTCTGCCCTGGACAGTCTTTGGCTTTCTTCCGCTTCGTGCCGCGGGATGACAGCTTTAAATGCCCAAGCGTCAACAAAAACAACTCGCGAACTACTTGTCAAAAGCTCCCGCGCCGGTGGGTGAAAGGTCATTCAGTCTCGAGAAATCTCGCTCTACAAGTCAGCTGACCTTGTATGTAACCCATGTCAAATCTCGCGAGAGCAGCTGTGACAAGTAAACAACTAAACAACATGGCGCCTCAGTCTGGAAAACGCCAATTCGGATTGTTTTTGCACCGTCTGGCGGTGTATCTACTATGATTGGAATATTTTTGGAGCAATTATAACGTATTTGATGATCAGACACATTGTCACGTAGTGTTGCTGGGATGTTTTCACGGAGTCGGTAAGGGGGCGCACGCCGAGAGTAAGAGGGCGCAGTGCCCCTGTTCCCCCGTTTAGACGAAAGCCTGCAACAGGAACCATCTGCAGCTCAACACCTTGAAGACCAAGGAGCTGGTCATTGACTTTGGGAGGTCCAGACCAAGGTCACGACCAGTTCTGATCGAGGGAGTCGAGGTGGAGGCTGTGGATTCCTACAAGTACCTCAGGCTGTGGCTGGACAGCAAGCTGGACTGGACTTGCAACACCAATCACTTATACAGGAAGGGACAGAGCAGGCTATATTTCCTTAGGAGGCTGCGGTCCTTTAACATCTGCAGGAAACTCTTGTGGATGTTCTACCAGTCTATGGTCGCCAGTGTCCTGTTTTACACCGTGGTGTGCTGGGGGGGCAGCACATCCAAGAAGGACACATCCAGGCTGGACAAACTGATCAGGCAGGCCAGCTCTGTGGTCAGCATGAAGCTGGACTCTCTGGTGATGGTGGCAGAGAAGAGGTCTATGGACAAACTATTGAACATCATGGACGATGCCAGTCACCCTCTGCACAGAGTCATCAGCAACCAGAGGAGCCTGTTCAGTGACAGAATGCTCCTTCCCAAGTGCAGGATGAACAGACTCAAAAACTCCTTGGTTCCTCATGCCATCAGACTGTACAACTCCTCTCTGGGGGGGAGGAGGGGTAACAGGAGGACAGAGGACGGGAAGGAGCAGTAGCCTAGCCTAACAATAAGCAATACCGGACAATGTGCAATATAAAGTGCAATATCTCTCCTGCTGCCCCCCCTTTCCTTTCCCCCCCTCCCCCTTCCTCTCTTCCCCATATCTTATTCTTTTTATATTTATATATGTAAATACTTAATTTATTTTAATTTATCTAGAAGTTTTTCTCTATTTCTTTTCTCTGTTTATTTGTAATGACGCTGCTGGAATCTTAATTTTCCTGAGGGAACCCTCCCAAAGGGATCAATACAATTTTATCTAATCTAGGCTCCAGCTTGCCCGCGACCCTGTAGAACAGGACAAAGCGGCTAGAGATAATGAGATGAGATAATCTAATCATTTCTCTCTCATTGTCTGGTCTTTTGGAAAACGATGAGTACTAATCCCATCAAGATTGGTGTTGCTACACCCTCCTACGATATATCTGTTAACCATTTTAATAATTACGCGATAACGAAGAAATTTGCAGAAAACCACCAGGTCATTTTCTCAAACAAACCAGTGCTGATGTAGGATTCAGAGGGAGGCATCCCACAGATGACGTCACGAAAATCAATGTTTCCCAGGAAATCCAAATGCCAATTTTTTTCAGAGGTGGACCAATTTGCCTCAAATGGCTTGATTTCAACTGAATTTTTCTAGTATTGCGCAAGGTAAAAAAATAGCATAAAATGCAGAAATGTTACAGATATCTGACCAAAGTTTAATATAAAATAAGAGAATTACATTGATCTTGCTCTGAATTTACCCATGATATGCCCTTTAACCTAACTGCATGTCTTTGAACTGTGGGGGAAACTGGAGCACCCGGAGGAAACCCACGCAGACAAGGGGAGAACATGCAAACTCCACATAGAAAGGCCTCCGTCAGCCACGGGGCTCAAACCCAGAACCTTCTTGCTAACATCTGTTAAATTAAGCAAATATAATTTGGAACCAATTTTTAATTAATGCTGACAGGTACTGCCAGACTCTCAGGCGCATTGCATGAATAAACAACTTTTATAGGTATTCTGCATTATATAATTAATTTCTTTTTAACTAGCAAACGTTCTGCTCTAGATATTTGGAGGGAAGGTAACACCCCAGCATTCCATGTTGACAAGCTGACACTGGCACACAGTAAAAGTATCTGGCTGCGCTGGGCACTCACCAGATTCACCCATATATTCCTTCCTGAACAGACTAAGATGGGGCAGAGAAAAAGGGTACTGGGGAGTGTGTACAAAAAGACCAACAGGAGGACCATGTAAACACAGTTGTTTGGCCTAGACCACAGTTTTCCAAACAGGTTTTCCCAGCCAGAAAATATTCTAAATATAGTATTCTACATATTTTGAAGAATATTTGTACGAGTAAAATAAAGTTCTGCTTTTGTACCCCCAACCAGTCACTCCTCTAAAAAGAAATATAATAAAATAAAAATACCAGTGGCAGAGAATGTAGTGCACTCATCCTGCCATGCACGGGGTACCCAAGGTAAAGTGCAAAAAGGGTCAGAGGAGGGGCTGGATATGAATGGTTTGGGGGCAAAATGCTATGGAGTAAAACTGATGTAGATCATAGAATAATTAAGTGGGGTAAGCAGTGATATCTTGCCATTATTAAATGGATGGTGTTAGTGTCAAGTCATTTGACATGAATGAACATGAACTCCATGCCCTATGGATATTGATGTTTCAGCATGTACTGTGGACAGAATCCATTCATCAATCTGGATGGGCAGGTGTCTGAGTTTTAGTTCATGTGTTATTCTTGATTTGCATTGACATACGAGTGGGTGGTTATTATATCATGGATTATTGCACATTAGCCTAAATACGCAGGTGATTATTTTAAAAAAAAAAATCATGCGCTGATTGTTCAAGAAATTCAGACCATTTCTCAACAATCACCTCAAGTGACTCTGCAAAATGGCTGCCAATTGCTTTGTGACTAAGTGAGAAAAAATTACAAATTATGAAAGAAAATGCTATTCCTAAAAGCACTAAAGATGCTACAAAGTTTGGTCTAAAACTATTCAAATGTAAGGTGGAATTGTAATTTATCTATTTCAAAACAAAGTACTTTATGCAAGTTTATGCAAGTCGGCACAGATAAGTGACAAAGTCTATGCAAATGCCACAAGCCTGCATGCATTACATTTGCATGCAGCTTTTGAGGTTTGAAATTTAAAAATTTTTTTAAATAATCAGCTGCGTATTTATACTAAAACAATTATCCACCCCAGGCTCAGTGAATTTCAGCAAATAATAACCAAGCAGCTTGGTGAACTGCAACATGAGAGCATTTGTGTCATAAGTGATTGTCTGCAACATGACAATAACTGTTCACAGATTCCAGAAGGATGTCCTGAGCTACCTGCAAAAGACAGCACCCCAACTCAGCAAAATCTTTTACTTCTCAGATGGAGCTTCATCTCAGTATAAAAATTTCAAAAACTTTGTGAATCTTGTGTGACATCAGCATGATTTTGGATTTGAAGCTGAATGGCATTTTTTTGCTACATCCCATGGCAAGAATGTCTGCGATGGCGTGGGTGGCACTATTAAAAGAGAAGCAGCAAAAGCCAGTCTCCAAGCAGCAACTTCAGGACACATTCTGACACCAGCAGATTTATACGAGTGGGGCGTAGGACATATAAAAAATGTTCACTTTTTGTTCATATCAAATGAAGACGTCATATCTCACGTTGCTGAACAGAGGATGCGATTCTCCAAGGCCAAAAGAGTACCTGGTACTTGAGAATACCACTGTTGCATCCCTACAGAGAATGGCAGACTCAAAGTAAGTTGGGTGTCTGGGGAAGACAGTCAGCTGACTGTTCAAATATTCACTGAAGGAGCTGAGATGCTACTGTTTCCTGATTACACTCATGCTGCATCAGCAGTGTCCGTCACATTAGACCAGTGCCATATTGGAGGCTATGTTGGATGGAGGCTATGTTGGATGCATGTATGATGAAAAATGTTGGATTGGTATGATTCGTGACAAGAGTGAAGCAGAATCAGACATCCAGATGTTTCATGCACCCAAACTATCCCGCTCCATCCTTCCACTGGCCATCAAGAGAAGATATTTGTTGGATGCCATTACAATGCATCGTTGCATTCCTTAGTGCACCTACAACTGTCAGTGGGAGGCAGTACCACCTTGATCTCAAAGACAAAGATGCTCTACCAGGGTCTCTGCACATTTCTGACCAGCAAAAATAATACTTTTTAAGACCATTTTAAGACCACTGAGTATAAAAAATAAGACCACTACCGCGGAACAAATACGTACAGTAAAAAAAAAAAAAAAAAGCACACTCTAGGTTAAGTTCAAAGCATTTTTTTTTATAAAAAATGTGCATCTTCAGTTTACAAAACAGAACATTAGCTGCCTTCTCGATATTTTAATAGTAGGGCACTGCTGTAAACAAACAGTGAGGAAACAAATTGATCTTCAGTTAACAAAACAGAACATTAACTGCTTTCTCAATATTTTAATAGTAGGGTACTGCCATGAACAAACAGTGAGGAAGCAAGGAAGTTTGACTACTGATCGAACTGCCTCTGGGGACTGTTGTTGCCCGACTAGCAGCATAGCGCATATGCTTTTCCCCTTTCAAGTGAGCGTCAAGGGCTTTACAGCCCATTGTTGTTAACTTGATGTCTTTCCGACATACCTTACATCTCGCTTCATATTCTGAAGTTGCTGTTGTTAGCCAACTTTTGTATTTTGGCTCCTCAAGCCACTTGTTACTAAACTTACACTTCCCCATCTCCGTTCATGTTCAAGTTCAACCACTTCTTCCTCGTCTGCTCTACTCTCAATGGTTCTACTACCAGTGTTGGGCACGTTACTTTCAAAAAGTAATTAGTTATAGTTACTAGTTACTTTTCCCAAAAAGTAACTGAGTTAGTAACGGAGTTACTTTGTCATAAAAGTAACTAATTACCAGAGAAAGTAATTATTCCGTTACATTTTGTTCCCCTCAAAAAAAAAAATCAAATTCAATTAGTGTAATCATAATAAAAGTGAATGTTAAATGTGTTTAATGACTGAAATGGACACTTAACAGAACCAATTAGTAATGTTATCTACACTATATTAATATTTTTGTGGGACAATGTGAGATAAGACATCTATCAAATGTAATATATTTCTGTAGTTATTAAAATTGTTACTAATTACTGGCCACTGACGAGGACAAACGCTTTGTTCCTCGACATAATGTGTATTGCACGTAAACACTCTTGCCTTTTATTTCAAGTAATGAAAAGTCCTGGCTGTATTTCCAGTGTGAAAGCGCAGTGCTGGGCTGACCGCTCGCCATCGCTGGGTCTTCCGATTGAAAGAGCGCGCAGTAGTGCAGTAGGCGTGGCCTACCTACGTATGTTGTACAAATCTACTCTGATTGGCTTACTGTGCCGTTGTCTCGTGTCTCCCCGCCCCACACTAAAGCAGAGTAAAGAAAGGCTGAACGAGCAGCGTGCCAGATGAGAACAGGTTTAATAAAGTAACGCATAGTATTTTATTGTAAGTAACGGGAACGGCGTTATAATGATGTAAAAAGTAATTAGTTAGATTACTCGTTACTAAAAAAAAGTAACGCCGTTAGTAACGCCGTTTATTTCTAACGCCGTTATTCCCATCACTGTCTACTACATGGATAAAAGAACACACTGCCCCCAGTGGCGTGGTTCCTGTGCTATTAGAACTAGTGCTAGACACACAACGGCTCTTGTGCTACTTGTTCAGCATCTTGATAACAAACGACGCTGGTTGAATAAATAACGTTAGCGCGGAAAAAAAAAATCCAGACATATGTTTTTTTTTTCATTTACCGTAGGCTACCCGGATGAAATTTAATACCTCCCATGTGAAATTTAATACCATAGCTCAAAAAATAGCGAAATATAATGCTTTTTAAGACCTTAAAAAACACATATTAAAAATAAGACTTTTTAAGACTTTTTAAGGATCCGCGGAGACCCTGTCTACACTCTGCACTTCAAATGAAGCAGAAATGAGGCTAGTTATGATTAATTGTTATGAGCATGATGTAAAATGAAGTACCATGTTTGTTTTGTGCTTAATGTGCCTCTGATTACTTATTTCTGATGTTTTTTCTTTCAGTTTTGATGTTTGTCATCATTGGGAAAAAGTGCATTTTGTCCATATTCAGAGTGGAAAATAAAAATGAAAGATTCACATAAGACAAGTCAAATTGGTGTTTTTAAAAAGAAGGGTTCATGGAGAATGAAGAAAACAATACAAAAAAAAAAAAAATCTGTGCACATTCCCACAAGGTGTTACGGTGCTCTGAAAATGACATCCAAAATGATTTGTCAGACTTGTGAGGTCTTCTGTTCAAACACTGATAGAGTTTCCTTTTTGTTTATTGCTTTTTTTTGAGTATTTTTTTTCTACTTATCTCAATAAGGGAAAAAAAAAAATCAAGAGCCTATGTTGGGTAAAAATGTGTCTTCTGAAGGCCTAAACAGAGCACAGCCAAAAACTCCAATAAAATTTTGATCATCTTTGAGGGAGTGCTATGACCATGCAGGATCATCCAGACCCAAAATGACAGTTTTGCTACATACTATGCCTATTTATGTACCAGCATGCAAAATTTGAGCCTCCTACATGGTTTAATTCTTGAGCTATGGGCTTGTGAACTTTGACAAAAAAAAAAAAAAAAGGAGTCTGAACAGAATCGACACCCCCTCTCCCCCAGTAAAACTGGCTGTAACATGGAAAGTATACATCTTACATTCAAATAAATTTACAGTGTTTCTCCGAGGTAACATGGGTACATCTGGTGATTTTTTCAGAATTTGAGACCTAAGTGCGCGGGCCCCGGTTGATTTGATGTGGAATGACCCATATCTAATATCTCCAAAACTGCCTTTATCACCTTAGAAATACGCTTAAGGTTGGATGTTTCTTTTCTTTGCAAGACTCTGAAAAGCTGGTTCATGCTTTTATTCCTAGTAGGCTAGATTGCTGTAATGCACTTTTTGCCAGAGTGGCAAAACAGTTGTTAAATAAACTCCAGCTTATCCAGAATGCAGCAGCCAGAATATTAACTAAAACAAAGTTTTAAACACATTATTCCTATCTTAACTTCTCTTCACTGGCTCCCAGTTAAACAAATAAATTTAGTTTAAAAATACTTCCTATTGTTTTTTTTTTAATCTATGAAAGGCTTAGTGCCTTCCTATATTACTCATTCTCACTCACTCAATACACATCAGCTAGATCCCTTAGAGCCTCAATAAAAGTCTTCTCACTATACCTAGAATAAACATTAAATGAGCATATGGTGCCTTCAGTCATTGTGGTCCCACTCTCTAGAACTCCCTACCACAGGAACTAAGGTCTGCGAAAACAGCATCTTCTTTTAAAAACAGACTAAAAATCTTTTTACAAGCTTTGGACTAGATTTAGAGTGTGTGGCTAGTGAGTGAACCTTAATTTTAGAAACAGTATTATTGTCTTTTCATCTTTTATGTTTTTTATCTTATTTGTAATGTTTTATCATGCCATGCATTTGTTATATACTTTTACTTTTTAATTTGAAGCACAGAGTGTCTATGCCCGTCATATGGCACGTGCTATATAAATAAACTTGACTTGTATTTGAACTAAACTGTGTCCTGTTTTCATTGGCAGGGTAAGAACTTTAAATAAATTTTAAAAAGAGAGAGAATCATTCATAAAAATTTGAGATGGAAATCAAATATATATTTTTGCAATATCGCCCAGATCTAACTGGACTTAGAATTCAGCTTGGTTAATATGATAAAGGTCCCTTATCTTCAGAGCCTCAAAATATGAATATCCTATGGGACTACATGGAGAGCTCTACTTCTGTCAGACATGCTAGGTAAAAGCAAATTTTCGGTTTGTCCCTCTGGTGAGCCTTACCTGCCACTCAAACTCACTGTCAGACCAGTCCCAGTATGTGCTGATGGAAGACGATACATCACTGCAGACGCTGCCTTCTGGGAAGAAATCAAAAGACGTGAGCTCCTGATCATCCAGGAGGGAGAAGCAGTCATCCAGGTCGCCCACAGACACAGAAGAAAAGAGTTCCTCACTGCATTCTGAACTTGCCACGCTGGTGCCACATGAGGTTAGGTTCCATCTAAACCAAAAAGGCATAGGGAATGCATTTAAACGTGACTCAAAATATACTTAACACCTACAAAAGAAAATAATACATACACAAACTTTTGATTGGCTTAATACTAGGACTCTGAACATGAACGTCACTTTTTGGATATTAACATATTTACACTCCTCTGAACATTCAAAGGCAAAAAAAAAAAAAAAAATCCACAAGTGTTAAATCTGCCACATTTACTCTTAGTTGCCCAACATTTCTCAATAATGCCCAATAATTAATAAAATACTTCAAAAGCAACATGGCAGATTCCACAGAAAGTGTTATCAAATGAGTTTTCTTGAAAAGCCTACAATAAATGTCTAGTCCTCTGTATTTCAAAGAAAATATCCCAGAAAATAAAATTTACCCAGCAGCTAAAGCATACTTGTTTTTTATTTTGTACTTGTTTCAATAAAAAAAATTTATTCCCCAAAATGTATCCTACACAGACAAATAAATAAATAAATAAATAAATAAATAAATAGTCCCACTAGCCCAATTCAATGCATTATTCAATTTGCGAACGTTTCATGGATTCGGTCCACCATCATAACGTTCGCAACTGGCCCCAGAATGTCAGAACTGTGTGACTGTTTTAGGAAACAATGTTGCAGTTATGCACCAGCTACTCTATAGTTCATTTGGAAATATTTTTAATTATTGTGAATATCTTTTGCACTGCAATAGGCTTATTTCACAAACGAATATCATTTCTGTGCACTATGAAGGCCTAACGTTCGCCCTTCATTCTTAGGCGAATCTCCACTTTATAAGCACCTGGAAGAATCAGCGGCATGCATGTACAAGCAGTCATTTACATCCGGCCCTTCAAGGCATGAACACAAGGGCGGCCAGATTTTTAACCTAAAAATGTAAGCTAAAAACTGTCCATCATTGTAACGTTAGCAAGAAATAACAAGCATTGTTCAGCTATGTATTTGACTGCATCTGACGGTGATTTCTGTCTAGAAACGCCTGCAAAATTTGACTTCGCTGTGACTTTCGGTGTCCGAGTTATGAACGTTTAAAAGCCGGCTGGAGCTGTGGATCAAATTAAAACTTAAATTGCTGGGTGGCGCATAATGGGCCGAGGCACCGCCCTACCGGGCCGTGCCCATGCTGTTTCGAAAGGGCTGGGGTAGAGGGAGGTGCCCAGTGTTTTCCCCAGAAAAAAATTAAAGCCCTAAATTCTGGCATGACAAATGAGGATGGGTTCCCTTTTGAGTCTGGTTTCTCTTGAGGTTTCTTCCTCATGTCATCTGAGGGAGTTTTTCCTTGCCACCATCGCCACAGGCTTGCTCATTGGGGATAGATTAGGGATAAAATTCTCATGTTTTAAGTCGTTCAAATTCTGTAAAGCTGCTTTGCGACAATGTTTACTGTTAAAAGTGCTATACAAATAAACTTGACTTGACACAGACAATTGAGCACCAACGACACGAAAGCAAGGCCCCCCGGAAAATTTTTTGAAAATAGATGCCCTCAGGTGCATTTTCAGGGTCTCAGAGGTTTTAGATACATGATTATAGGATAGATTTTACCAGTATTTCACTCAGTGCGTTTACATGCACATCCAAATCGAGCTACTGTCGGTAATCGAGCTAAGGGTCCCAAGCAGGGGTGCCAGAGAAATCCAATCCTACATGCACACAAGGAAATCGAGCTTTTGTGTGAGGTACATTGTGCACCCGAGCCACAGGTGGCGCTACACGCCCCATTGTGTTGGTACACTTCCGGTTGTCGTCATGAAGAAGAGCTATTCAAGAGTATAAACAAAGTTATCAGTTCCGTGTTCACAAGAAGAACGACGACGAGGACAGCAACATCGAGAGAGAGAAGATGGACAACAACGAAGCAGCTCAGCACTTGCTGAACATTCTGTACACCATCGTCACTCTCGTACACTCGTCACTTCCGGAAGGGGCAGTGCTGAAGTAAGTAGCTTGACTACGTAGCTTGATAGGGTTTACATGCACTAAGTAGCTCAGCCACAATCGCATAATCTAGGTCGCGTAGCTCGATTACGAGAAATCCAGTTCGGTTCGATTTCAGCCGAGCTAAGGTGTTTCCATGGCATTTAGAACTTCGATTTCAGTCGAGCTACGGCAGAAATTCGATTTTCTCTATGTGCATGTAAACGCACTGAATGATTTCTGACCTAAATAGTATTAATGTATACATATTTGAAATTTCACCTTAAAAGGAACAGTCCACCGTACTTCTTATCTGAATTGAGACGAGCTGCTCCGTACCTCTCCGAGCTTTGCGCGACCTCCCAGTCAGTCAGATGCAGTCAGACGCGCTGTCACTCCTGTTAGCAATGTAGCTAGGCTCAGCATGGCCAATGGTATTTTTTGGGGCTGTAGTTAGATGCGACCAAACTCTTCCACGTTTTTCCTGTTTACATAGGTTTATATGACCAGTGATATGAAACAAGTTCAGTTACACAAATTGAAACATAGCGATTTTCTATGCTATGGAAAGTCCGCACTATAATGACAGGCGTACTAACACCTTCTGCGCGCTTCGACAGCGCATTGATACGGAGCTCAGATATCAATGCGCTGTCGAAGCATGCAGAAGGTGTTAGTATGCCTGTCATTATAGTGCGGACTTTCCATAGCATAGAAAATAGCTACGTTTCAATTTGTGTAACTGAACTTTTTTCATATCACTGGTCATATAAACCTATGTAAACAGGAAAAACGTGGAAGAGTTTGGTCGCATCTAACTACAGCCCCAAAAAATACCATTGGCCATGCTGAGCCTAGCTACATTGCTAACAGGAGTGACAGCGCGTCTGACTGACTGGGAGGTCGCGCAAAGCTCGGAGAGGTACGGAGCAGCTCGTCTCAATTCAGATAAGAGCATATTTCATTATGGAAGTACGGTGGACTGTTCCTTTAAAAGTTCAACATGCAAGTTAAACTGTTTTGTTATAGATTGCTTAGGTATATGATAGATTGAAAATCTACGGGGATTCCTTAATTATCTATGATCAAGTAGTGTTGTAACAAAAATGTGCATGAAAATATGAACAGTGGTTTGCTCCATCTTATGCAATCCAATGAAGAGAATCGATTATCATGCCTCCTGCTGATCACAAAGGGATCTGAACCTAAGAACTGCCACCTTAAAATAAGTTGCTGTATTACTATAACTGTAATGATTTAGAATGTTTCTGATGCAATTACCATAATATATGTATAACTAAGATACTTTTCAGTATAAGGCAACTGCATATTATAAAAGTTTAAATTTTGGCACTTTATTAAATGGACTAGATTAAGATTAAAACATTTAAAGGAAAACTTAATTCATACATTTAAGTTTGCAGAAAGATTATGTACTTATTAAATTCTCTTCATGAATGTGTTGTCAAATGTAGCATAATTTCGAATAATAATGATAAGCATATTTGGCAGTGTGAGGTCACTGTGACCCTTTAACAAAAGAATAATCCAGAACCTTCTTTTGTTAAATGGATCCCAGTGACATCACACTGCTAGAAATGCTTATGATTATTATTTGAAATTATGCTATACATTTGGACAACTTCACTTCGTGAGTGTGTTTATAAGTACGTAATCTTTCTGCAAACCCAAAATAATGAATTCAATTTTCTACTCCTTTAAAGCAGATTAATTCTCCTTGGCTTTTGCTTGGCCCAATGTTGGGCAGCCCTCTCATAGTCCATCTTGCTGTCATCCATGCTGATGTGGATCAAATTGTCCAGCGAGTGCTTTTTGAGCCAGTCGCTGTGATCAAAATTGACGTTTTCGTTGTCGTGACAGTTGTCTGGTTTTGTGCGCCATCACTCACGTGGGTTTGTTGACGTTTAGTCAACCAATCTTTGATCGAAGCTATAATGATAATAGACTAGGTCAAACTTTTGCGATTAAAATCAGTCGGCCTTGTCTGTCTGGTGGGGGACAACATCGGCAGCCAATGAGATCGCTTATAATGAATCGGAAAATTCCAGGATGTCTGATGTTTTCTTTCAATATTTTTATTGGACGGTTTGAACACGTGATCTTGACATAACCAACAGATTACAGTTTGTTTACATCATACCACGCGGACATATTACTTTGACAGAATCAACACAAACATTGGAAAAAAAGACCGCTTTTAACTAAAGCGACTAAGCGTATCGGCAAGCAGAGCAAGCGTATCGGGCCCGATACGCTAAAACGCTTTGGGGAAAACCATGGGTGCCTGTGAAATTTGGCTTCGCTGGGACCTCCAGTGGCTGAGTTAGGAATGTCTTAAAGCAGGCTGGAGCTGTGGATTTTTTTTTTTTTACGGTGTAGTGGACAGACCAGGGTGTTCGGCCTTCCAGACATGGTCGACGACGAGTGCTCTCAGCAGCCGATCACCTGCTTCCTGGAAGTACGATTCAGAAAAAAAAAAAAAAAAAAAAAAACACAAAACAAAGTCCCACAGTTCAGAAAAAAAAAAAACAAAGTCCCACTCCTCTGTTTTACCATGGGCATGGGTGGTTGTTGTTGTTTTTTTTTTTAATGGCATAGCGGATGGACCAGGGTGTTCAGTCATCTGGCGGTGGCCGACGAGAAGCGCTCTCAACAGGCTTGGGGCAGCTGATCGCCCCCTCCTGGGGGTACAGTTTCACTGTGGGTCTTCTAGAGAGGTGCCATCAGGATTTCAGGAGCGAGTAGTGACTAACAGGTGCCAAGCAGTAAATTACTTTGAAATCAATGTTGAAGTCAGGAAGAGAAGAAAAAAAAAAAAAAAAAGGTAAAAAGCCATGGCAGCCAGGGCGAGAAAACGATTTTGCCCGGAAGCCAGGCCTGGTAGATGGGAACATGAGACTTTCTGCTATTCTGCCATTATACCTGTGGAATTTGAGGGGAAAAAAATATGATAAAAGTCCCACAGTTCAGGGGAAATGACAAAGTCCCACTGCTCCGTAATACCTAATGCTTTTATTGTATTTTTATATGGGCATACTCATCTCGTCTCGATCCGCTTATCCAGAGCCGGGTCGCGGAGGCAGCACTCTGAGCATGGAAGCCCAAACTTCCCTTTCCCCAGACACCCCAGCCAGCTCCTCGGGAAGAACACCGAGGCGTTCCCAGGCCAGCCGAGAGACATAGTCCCTCCAGCGTGTCCTGGGTCTTCCCCGGGGCCTCCTCCTGGGGGGACATGCCTGGAACACCTCCCTAGGGAGGCGTCCAGGAGACATCCGAAAGAGATGCCCGAGCCACCTGAGCTGATCAGAGTCAGAGTCTTTCCGTGTGTGTGTGTTGGGGGGGGGGGGGGGGGGGGGGGGGGGTCCTGAGTCAAAGTCTTTCCCATGGGGGGGGGAGCAAGATCCTAACTTCTTGGCTGTCTGGTGGGTGGAACTGTCAGTGATGGGAGAGAGGGGAGGGAGTTCAGCATCCTGACGGCCTGGTGGATGAAGCTGTTGGCGAGTCTGGTGGTTCTGGACCATAGGGCAGGAGGCTAAACAGATTGTGTGCTGGGTGAGTCTCATCTCTCACGATTGTGAGAGCTTTGCGGGTGAGGCGGGTGGTGTATATGTCTTGCAGGGAGGGGAGGGGTGCATTGATGATCTTCCCAGCTGTGTTCACTATAGCTGCAGGGCTTTCCTGTTGTGGTCAGTGCAGCTCCCGCCCCATACAGTGATGCAGCTGGAGAGGATGCTCTCAATGGTCCCTCTGTAGAACGTAGTCATGATGGGTGGTGGGGCACTGGCGTGCTTCAGTTTGCGCAGGAAGTAGAGGCGCTGTTGGGCTTTCTTGGCCAGTGATGCGGTGTTGTTGGTCCAGGGGAGGTGACGTGACGCAAAAATTTCACGATGTGCTTCATGGCAACATGTAATCCACATCTCGGAAGTCAGCATTCTATTATTATTCATCTAAAGTAATTGCACTGTTTGAGCAGCAGAGGTCAGAGTCTTTCCAATCCAGAAAAGAAAGAAAGAGAGAGGGCGCGAGCGCACGCTGGGCCCAATAGCTCCAAATCCCAATGACTAGCACACATTTATACAGGTATACAACAACGCTGTAACAGTTAAAACGAACTCTTCAGTTGCTTTCAAATGACACCAGCTCCGTGCCAGTAAAATTTACACCGCCCAAAAATGAAAGCATTTTAGCTAACTTTAAAAGCATCATTTCAAGTTAAAATGACACCTCAAACACTGCTATAGACCTCTTACGCATGACATCATGCATCACATGATAATTTCTCCTGGGGGACAACCAGACACCATCTTTCCTATAAGCAAGGTTTAATCGGTCTTAAATATGGTTCATCTTTGCACTGTTTTTGATTGCTCCAATTGTTCAAATAGAGAAGATAAATGGTATTACCGTCTCCCTGGAACTTTCTCCTGAACCTCTGATTGTGGCTCAGGAACTTGACATGGGCATTTGTGACCCCTCACCGAATCCAGGGACACATGTCGGCCGAAACAAATCCGAGATAATCGCAAAAGAAGCATTTTTTTTTTCCGAAATTTGTGATTTTTGTTTTTTTCCATCATGTGCAAGTTGAGATCTTGAAGAATGCAATCAGTATTTCAGATAATAGATTTTGTTGGAAAAGCATACATTTTTTGTTGCAAATTGTCTCGTTTTTGTCAGGACTGTAGCCTGCTGGGGGGTGTGGGTAAATTACCATATGGGCCATTCACATGATGATTTAAGTCTTTTGGGTTTTTTTTTCGCGAATCAGCTGTATGATACGAGCTGAGCGCATGGCTACTTAACTGCATACAGGCATGTAATTTCACTATGGAATGAGTTACTAAACAGAGCGCAGAGGAGCTGAAAACCGCGAAGCAAACAGACACACGGTATTTACATCGGAGATAACCATTTCTAGCAAAAAAAACCGCAACCTCGTTTTCCAGATTGAATGGAATACTTGAATGATCGGATTATACATGGACCGTTCTAGGATTACATTCCATCGGAGGCATTGGTGTGTGCAAGGCGCCGTTTCTCTTTCTGATGGGGTAAGTTTATTAATCTAAGGCTGTGTGGTTATTTTTGCATGTAACGGAGAGTGTTGTGCTTTGGTTAAGCCTAGGTCACAACCGGACGTACGATTTTTTGGCCGTGTGATTTTTGGCGTTTCCCCAAATCGCTGCTTTTTTTTTTTCATGGAGAAAGACGCGCGTTGGTCATAAGTTTGTCTTGCAACCTGAAAAAAACGTAAGCGCCCGTAGAGTTTGTTTGACATGACAAAGAACCCCTGCGGCCGGTCTGCGGCTCGAAAATCAGCACATCACACGTGCGCTCTCGTGCGTTTCATGCGCGCCCTCCGTGCATTTCTTGCGTTTTTTGCATGTAGACCGGCCGTAGGAGCACGGTACCATACGGCCGGTTGTGACCGAGCCTTTACATGAAACTAGTGTTGTGTTAGTTGTGTCATCATCGTGCTATCTTTCTTTCTTTCTTACGGTGTGAGTAATTTTTCAACCACAAAACGTTAAAGTATACTTTAGGACTTATTTTTGTACTTCATAATTGTGTTGGGCATACTTTGCATGGAAGGAAAATTGACGTGATCTTTGTTTACATGAAAGTAGTATCATGCTAGCTAGTAGGGGGTAGGGCTTTCCTTAATGTCATGCAAATGAGCACCATTATGTGCCCGCCCTGCACCCAGAGTAGCTGAGATGGAAAACTTTGAGGGCGATTTTCTCCCTTTTCTGTTTTAAGAGGTATACACTTTCAAAAAGCCACACATTCTTCAAATATTGTCAGATCTCCACATGGAAGGCATCATTGGAAAGCTTAGAAACTGTACTTTCTGAATCTGTCAATAACTCAAAATGCCCCCGGGCAGACATGTGTCCCTGGATTCTGTGATCTGCCACATTTCTTTAGAAAGGAAATATCTTTAATCTGGGAGTAGGAGATTTTTTCCCCCCACAGCAGTAGGAAGAACCCAGTACACCTTTTTAATCTTTTACTGTCAGTGAATCCCTTTGTTTCACTCTAACTTCGATAACCCACAACAACGATGCTATGTGAGAACAGCTCTCTCCAAGGCCTGCCATACAGTCACAGTGTGCAACCATGATCTTGCCATCTTTTTTTTCCACTCACAATCCACAGAGTTAAAGTTTTTTTTGGTCATTCTTTGCGAGTGGTTAAACTGGAATAGAATAGAGGCTGTATTCAGTCACATGACTTTTGCTTGCAAGTTTACTTCTGGTGAATGAAGTGGTGGTCAGGCAAACTGATTCGACTGTTATGCAAAGAGCTAGTGAAACCATCTCCGACTATTTTCACAGTTTAGAGGCCAATGCCCAGTCAAGATACCTTCAAGAAAGTTGCTCTTTGTGATGGGATAGGTCCTTCCACACTAGTAAAGAAGGATTTTTCTAATTATTCATAAAATGATCCATCTATTGAGTTTCCCGACATCTCAAACTACCAGGTGCTGTAAACATTGTTCTACATGGACAAACAGATGAAAACCTGGAAGAGCATGGAGGCATACAACTTTTCATCTAAGGCTGGTTAAAGATCTGGGGATCAAGACACAACAAGATAAATCCTGTATTGTTTATGCCTGGGTAAGTTGGCATTTTGGGGCTTTTTGTACACGTCTTTGCTGTGGCTACTAGCACGCTACAAATTTGAAACAAGCCACAGCCGCTCAATTCTCAATCCTCCCTGCTCTTCTCTTCCAGCAAACGATAAGTTTTTTTTTTTTATTAAAACAGAAAATGCAGTGATAAGGTATGTTCCAACGTCTATGTAGGTAACGCTAGGCCACAAATCTACATAGTCACCAATCATTTTGAGGAATTTTGTACGGATCATAACCACTATTAAACTCTAATTTCCACGTATATCTATCCTTTGCCTCTTTCTGACTTAGATTATCCAAGTAATCTAGTAGTAAAGCTTTTTTAGCTGTAGTTTTCTTTGAACTACAGACATCGGACATCTTCAGTATCACTTGTCTTCAGTATGTAAACAAAGTTCGCTTGTCCCCAATGGTTACGAACGCAAGTGTGACGTCAGTGCAAAGGGTCTATCTGTACGTTTCAATCATTTTCCCCAGGTCAGACACTGTTTATTCAATCAATTTTTGGGGAAAATTTAAAATATTTAAAAAATATGATGAGCCTGTAGTACATTCTGTTTACAATATTAAACATCTCACAGAAATTCTTTGATTTATTTAATTTTATACAGACAAAAGTGCACATTGTTTTTGCATTGTTTGCATGATTCGGGGGGGGGGGGGGAGTATTTTCTGTCAAAAATTTTTCTTCATTCAAATTTTGTTCAAAATTTTCTGAGAATCAAATTGAATCATGAATCACAAAATTGTGACTCAAACTGAATTGTGACTGGACTGTACCATTACATTCCTTCCATAAAGGTTTTCATTCAGGGGGCTCATTTTGAATTTATACTGTGTGTTTTGTTGGAGCAACTGCACATCCACCATCAGAGCAGAAATAATTTGTATAAGCAACAGAATATCTTTAATACATGTCGAGTTATCTTGATTACAAGACAAGGTGTTAAATTTACGTATTTGTTATACCTGTTGCTGTGGAAGCGGAGCAGAGGGTCTGTCCGATGACAGGAGGACATCCGACAGCCAAAGTCACTAACATCCAGTGTGCCATCTTCACTGAGGTTTCCCTGCTGCAAGAGCATTTGAAAAGGCTCCTCCGGAGCAAGAAACTCCTCATGAATGTTATCACACATTTGAAACCTGAATGGAAAAGATGTAAGGTTGTTTCTCTGTCAATACTTAGTTATACACAGTGCAAAAATGATACAAGATATCCACAAGGCATCATTCCTGATCACTGCACTGTATGTGGCTGATAAGTGGTGTCTCAGACCACCTCCTCTGTTCAATGTATGCAATTCAATGCAGTGAGGAATACATAGTTTTCACATGATGTCACAGAGTCGGGGATTCCCTAGTGGCAGCCATCTTGTGGGTCAAGCTTACCGTACGGGTCACTGAGCACACATTGTAACGCGCGAGTACAAAGTCTTCAAAAGAACCCAAGCAGGCTATTTAAAGCTAGCAATGGTGCACACCTGTTGTATTCACGGCTGTCGTAATAGGTCAGATGATGAAGTCAAGCGGAGCTTTTGTGGAATTCCCACTGTACGGGAGCACGAAGGCGAGCAAACAAAGAAACTCAGCATACAAAGGAGAAATCTATGGCTTGCGAGAATCAACCGCAAGGATTATCAGCCTTCCAAACACCGCAAAGTCTGCTCCGATCATTTTATAAGTGGTAAGTTGTTTAAATAAACAATCGTGTTTAAGTTTGTTTTTGGAAACCAAAACATCGTGTAAACAATCTCTGGAGAATGCCTAACTGGAACCGCTGAGTGTACGTTTACATTGTAATGTACACTTAATATCGCTCGGTACAAGGCTGCAAACATATGATTATTACTGGCCTATAAATTGTCCTATTTATCATAAACACGAAATGTAACAAGCCTACATACCAGTTCATTATATTACAAAGTTTATACTGACATGGTACTGTAATACTACTAATGGATGTAAAATTTGTCTTAAATCAACTCGATATTACACACACACACACACACACTTATATCAGGCTTTCGTCTAAACGGGGGAACAGGGGCGCTGCGCCCTCTTACTCTCGGCGTGCGCCCCCTTACCGACTCCGTGAAAACATCCCAGCAACACTACGTGACAATGTGTCTGATCATCAAATACGTTATAATTGCTCCAAAAATACTACAATCATAGTAGATACACCGCCAGACGGTGCAAAAACAATCCGAATTGGCGTTTTCCAGACTGAGGCGCCATGTTGTTTAGTTGTTTACTTGTCGCGGCTGCTCTCGCGAGATTTGATATGGGTTACATACAAGGTCGGCTGACTTGTAGAGCGAGATTTCTTGAGACTGAATGACCTTTCACCCACCGGCACGGGAGCTTTTGACAGAAGTAGTTCGCGAGTTGTTTTTGTTGACACTTGGGCATTTAAAGATGTCATCCCGCGGCACGAAGCAGAAGAAAGCCAAAGACTGTCCAGGGCAGAAGAAAATTACTTCTATCTTTTTCAATGTTGACAGACAATTTGTTACAATTTCCCTCTCGTGTGGATGTCCACACGACAACGAGATGTTATTTAAAAAAATATTGCGTCCAAATGGGCAATGATCAGTAAAATATCAGGTCCATACGGCAACGCAACGCTTGCTGAAAACGATGCAATACACATGCCACACGTCTAGGAGCGCTGTAAGACGGTCCCTTCGGAGACACCAGAACAATAGAAGAAGTAAGGACGCATGCGCATAAACTATTATGCGCGAGACTTCAAATTAGCCACAAAGTCAGAAAAATCTGTTCGTAAAATTACATTATAATGACCAAATACAATGAAAAGTATTTTTCCAGTCTCACCTGTGAAAGGTAATCCCATGTGATCTCGTTTGGACGGTAAACCTGTTGGTACAGTTAAACGCAGCACATGAATGAGGCATCTTTATTCTCCGCTTTGACCCATCCAATATGGCGGCGAGGATGACGTATGAGTCTACGCGGAAGGCGGCGTCTTTAATGGTCTGGAATAAATTGAATGCTACACGTTGATGGATTAATTTGTTCTTCTACGCCCTTTTTGAGGAATGTATTGTAGGACTTAAACCAACATCTGAAGAGGTGAGATCGCTCCTTTTTTTCCCTATTTTTGCTGGTGGGATTGACTCTGCCCTAAGGGCTATTCTCTCTCTCTCTTTCACTTTGCACCATTACACAATAAATATTCACAGTGAAAATATTTTTGTAAGCACGTTTCATGAACCAAGTTATAGGATTTGTTGACAACTCGCATCGAGTTCGTTACACTTCTACCCAGCGTGAAGCACGTGGTTGTGACGTCATCGTAAACAAATCCGTTCTACTCATCCAGACGACTTCACAACGGCACCGTTGCCAGATCTTTCCACTCTGGAACCCGTTATCAAAAGATTGCGTTTTGGGGCACCCAAAACGCCGGTGCCGTGTGGACACCAGGCCGAAACGATAAACAATTGTATCGGATTCACCTGAATCCGTTGCCGTGTGGACAGGGCCTGAGACACCACTTATCAGCCACATACAATGCAGTCCTTGGAACACTTCCGAGAAAACTGAATACACATCCACATAAAGACTCTGCTGACTTCAATGACTCACATGATGGCAGAGAGAGCCAACGACCCACAGATCACCCTAACGACCCTCTAGGCTGCTAATACTGTTCACACCCAGCCTCCAGGGACCCTAACATCGACAGTATGAGAGTGTCAATGACCCATGTGACCTCAACGACTCCCCTTACTGTAGGTTTGTTTTTGGCCCACTAGAGGATAAATACCTGGAACTCCCCACTAGTCAGACAGAACTGAAGAAGCCTTTCGGATGAGAGGTGAAACCTCTTCAAGAATTTCAAGCAAGTCCAGTTGCCTTCTTTAGCACTTACGGTTAAACAAAAGTGTTTGTTTGACAGCACTCATTTGATTGACCAACACACAGTATAAAGGAGCTCAGTACAAATCTGTGAAAAAGGATCAAAGGAGTTACACAACTCAAGAATGTATCTTGGAGCAATTTCTAAACAATTGCAGATTCAAACTACAATTCAACTGTATGCAAGTACAAGTTATTGAGAGATGTGTCCACTCTGCCAAGCCAATTTGCTGGAAGAAAAGCTAAACTGTCAGCTGCGTGGAAATTGGTTCAGTTTTCAGGAACAACCAAAGTACAGACCTACCGTTAACTGAAAGCTGCTGAAACATTGTCTACAGCAATCCTTGAAAAAAATCTCCCAATCTTACTTGCCCAATGGCAAGCAGCACCCAAAACATACATGCCCAAAAAACAATTTCACTTGCCCAGAGCTTTTATGTTATATACAACCCCGATTCCAAAAAAGTTGGGACAAAGTACAAATTGTAAATAAAAACAGAATGCAATGGTGTGGAAGTTTCAAAATTCCATATTTTATTCAGAATAGAACATAGATGACATATCAAATGTTTAAACTGAGAAAATGTATCATTTAAAGAGAAAAATTAGGTGATTTTAAATTTCATGACAACACATCTCAAAAAAGTTGGGACAAGGCCATGTTTACCACTGTGAGGCATCCCCTTTTCTCTTTACAACAGTCTGTAAACGTCTGAGTAGACAAGTTACTCAAGTTTAGGGATAGGAATATTAACCCATTCTTGTCTAATGTAGGATTCTAGTTGCTCAACTGTCTTAGGTCTTTTTTGTCGTATCTTCCGTTTTATGATGCGCCAAATGTTTTCTGTGGGTGAAAGATCTGGACTGCAGGCTGGCCAGTTCAGTACCCGGACCCTTCTTCTACGCAGCCATGATGCTGTAATTGATGCAGTATGTGGTTTGGCATTGTCATGTTGGAAAATGCAAGGTCTTCTCTGAAAGAGACGTCGTCTGGATGGGAACATATGTTGCTCTAGAACCTGGATATACCTTTCAGCATTGATGGGGTCTTTCCAGATGTGTAAGCTGCCCATGCCACACGCACTAATGCAACCCCATACCATCAGAGACGCAGGCTTCTGAACTGAGTGCTGATAACAACTTGGGTCGTCCTTCTCCTCTTTAGTCCGAATGACACGGCGTCCCTGATTTCCATAAAGAACTTCAAATTTTGATTCGTCTGACCACAGAACAGTTTTCCACTTTGCCACAGTCCATTTTAAATGAGCCTTGGCCCAGAAAAGACGTCTGCACTTCTGGATCATGTTTAGGTATGGCTTCTTCTTTGATCTATAGAGTTTTAGCTGGCAGCGGCGGATGGCACGGTGAATTGTGTTCACAGATGATGTTCTCTGGAAATATTCCTGAGCCCATTTTGTGATTTCCAATACAGAAGCATGCCTGTATGTGATGCAGTGCCGTCTAAGGGCCCGAAGATCACGGGCACCCAGTATGGTTTTCCAGCCTTGACCCTTACGCAGAGAGATTCTTCCAGATTCTCTGAATCTTTTGATGATATTATGCACTATAGATGATCTGTTCAAACTCTTTGCAATTTTACACTGTCGAACTCCTTTCTGATATTGCTCCACTATTTGTCGGCGCAGAATTAGGGGGATTGGTGATCCTCTTCCCATCTTTACTTCTGAGAGCCGCTGCCACTCCAAGATGCTCTTTTTATACCCAGTCATGTTAATGACCTATTACCAATTGACCTAATGAGTTGCAATTTGGTCCTCCAGCTGTTCCTTTTTTGTACCTTTAACTTTTCCAGCCTCTTATTGCCCCTGTCCCAACTTTTTTGAGATGAGTTGCTGTCATGAAATTTCAAATGAGCCAATATTTGGCATGAAATTTCAAAATGTCTCACTTTCGACATTTGATATGTTGTCTATGTTCTACTGTGAATACAATATCAGTTTTTGAAATTTGTAAATTATTGCATTCTGTTTTTATTTACAATTTGTACTTTGTCCAAACTCTTTTGGAATCAGGGTTGTATACACACACACGTGAAGAAGCATATGATAAATCCACAAAACCATAACGCCAATATACGCAGACACATTCAAAAAGAAACAAGTTCTACTAGCAGAGGAATGAATAATTTAGGGAATATTAAGCTGTGGAGAGTTTTGAATGAGTATAATAAACAACAACAACAAAAAAAAATGCTGGAGCTTTGTTTCTATTATCAAAGGAACACGGTCCTGTACAAAATGTCACCATGGAACCAGAGTGTAGAAATGAACCTGCAGTTCAAGAGAGTTCTACATAAACACACTGAACTTTACAAGAGCTGCACACGTGAAATGGAAATAAATTGACTAAAACAGGAAAAACTATTTTGGATAAAATTGTTACTGTCCGTTACACACTTACCAACCTGTGTGACTCAGTTGTGCCTTTTGAATAGAGAATAAATGAAGAGGGAACTAAACATTAACTGCTTATTGAAATTATTATTACAAGGGTGATTATAGTTACTGTATGACTACAGCTACAATTGGAATGTTCCGATTCTGGTAGCGTTTGTAATTATTGCACCATCCACTATTAGATAAAATTTAAATAAAATCTTACAATATTGTCTGAAAGTCTAGAGCAAGATGTTTTGTTATTATCTAAATAACACTTCGGATATTGTTTTAACGGGGCGGCATGATGGTGTAGTGGTTGGCGCTGTCGCCTCACAGCAAGAAGGTCCGGGTTCGAGCCCCGTGGCCGGCGAGGGCCTTTCTGTGCGGAGTTTGCATGTTCTCCCCATGTCTGCGTGGGTTTCCTCCGGGTGCTCTGGTTTCCCCCACAGTCCAAAAGACATGCAGGTTAGGTTAACTGGTGACTCTAAATTGACCGTAGGTGTGAATGTGAGTGTGAATGGTTGTCTGTGTCTATGTGTCAGCCCTGTGATGACCTGGCGACTTGTCCAGGGTGTACCCTGCCTTTCGCCCATAGTCAGCTGGGATAGGCTCCAGCTTGCCTGCGACCCTGTAGAAGGATAAAGCGGCTAGAGATAATGAGATGAGATATTGTTTTAACAATAATAAGCATCACTATATAAATGACAGAGTGCAAACAGCTTTGTAATTACACGTCCTTAGCATTGTTGAAACATGGGGGGCTGAGAATACCATCTAGCCCACAGTTTAGGTCAGAGCTCTTTGAGAGTAAAGTCTTTGGCTTTCATAACATTCTGTTCCCAAAAGCTGATGTCAGGAAAAAGTCTGTATACAAAGAAGATTTTCTTGCTTTTGTAGGTTGTTTTTTTTAAACTGTTCTTCTGTGTTGGGACTTTTCAGGGAAAAGAAGGTATATTCCAACATGTAGCTAATGCTAGGCCACAAATATGCACAGTCACTCCAGTCATTTTGTATGGATCATAACTGCTAATAAACTCTAATTTCCGTGTATATCTATCCTTTGCTTCTTTCTGACTAATGCCGCTTTTCCACTACAAACGCGGCTGAGCCGTGCCGTGCCGAGTCGAGCTGAGTCGAGCTGAGCGGGGCTGTTGGAGTTGCATTTCGACTACAACCGCGCTGAACCGTGCTGGCTGGAAGTGGGTGGACACATTGGGTGGAGTTAGTGAAAGTGGGTGGACGTCATGTGATGCCGTTAAGCAGCGCAAACAGTGACATCAGTGACAGTGGCGGAACAAGTCAGAGCCGGGCCGGGGGCGGGGCAAATGACCGGGCCCTTTATTAAAGCTTATCATAACATCATTTTAGGCTACAAAATGTCCGCAACTGCGGTGTTTACCAATTTCAACACTACCGGGTGCAACTATGTTATTTAGTACATCAAGTCCTTCAAACGAACATGTAACTCAGAAACAAAAAACATTAGGATACTGTACATGGCTCATAATAAAACATCAATAGCCTATACTGCGCACATTATTTGAAGGGCATACGAATGAGCGCTCAGAGGTTGCAACGCTGACAGGAAGAGTCAGAAATAAAAGGAGGGCGGTGCAAACCTCACTGAATGCACTGTGTTTACCAATTTCAACACTCCGGGGTGCAACTATGTTAGTTTGTACATTAAGTCCTTCAAACGAACATGTAACTCAGAAACAAAAAAAACATTAGGCGACATACTGTACATGGCTCATAATAAAACATCAATAGCCTACTGCGCGCATTATTTGAAGGGCATACGGCGAGCCTTGCGCTCCGCGAACTCGTCCACGATGCTCTGTATGTCACTGATTCAGTGAGCTTTTAAGCGGTAGTCTCACGACCCGGAGAGTAAACAATAAACATGGAGGACATGGAGTCGTTAGTGTTGCTGGTCTCGGTGCTGTGGCTTGTTGTCACCGACAACGCGGACAGATACTGGCAAGAGCGTATAGATGAGGCGAGGCGCATAAGGCTTCAGAAATTCTCGTAATTCGTAATTCTTCTCCTTCCGGGTTTGCGGTGTTTACAGATCCCAGCGCGCTCGCGGGGCGTGTGTGGGCATGTGAGGACACTCCTCCTCACCAATCAGTGCACAGGGGAGTGTCTGCTCACGCCCCCAACCTCAGTCGGCACGGTTTGGCTCGCTTCAGCCCCACTCCAAAACGGTGCGAGTTTTAGGGGCTAAGCAGGGCTGAAACGAGCTGAGTCGTGCTGGTTTTTGGTAGTCGAAACGCGAGCCGTGTCGGGCTGAAGTGAGCTGAAGCGAGCTGAAAAAGGGTAGTGGAAAAGGGCCATAAGACTGTCCAAGTAATCCAGTAGTAGAGCTTTATTAGCTGTAGTTTGTTTCAGACAACAGCAACAGATGCCGGACATCTCCGCTTGGCTTCAGTATGTGAACAGCCAATCAGCGGGTCCCATTTTTATGTCACGATTTACAACCAATGGGAAACACCCTTTGTCGACTGGCCACCAATCACAGGCTCCCGTGCCACAATGGCTGCATGTTGATATTTTTATTTTCTAAATATTTATCATTCTGAAAATAAATGAAACCATTAAAAACAATAATAATTAAAAAAAAAAAGTTATATATGTGACGAGTCATGGAATCCACGGACACACGTCGGCTGAAACGAATCCGAGAAAAATCGCAAAAGAAGCATTCCATGACTCGTCACAATGATAGACACACACACACACAGTTTAGAGGTAAGGAACATTATTCAGTGATGATATTTATGGTTAACTCCAATCGTGATATAAAAGTTCCAAGTTTGACACCTGCCTGCTTCAACCACGCTGCTGGCACACAATGTCCTTGACCCTCGTCGCCCTTAGCCAGTTGGTATAATTACGTCATTACATGGACCCCTCTGAGCCAAGCTTTTCCAGTACACTTGAATACATGCACACCTCAACGAATTATAACCAAAAACAAGGAAATTTGAATGATTTCCTCAAAATATCTTTTGTACTTTTACATACATACATACACACATATATATATATATATAAAAATAGTCGTGTTGTTGAATAAAACAATGCATTTCCCATGAAACGAGACGAGCTACTTTAGACTGGTTTCCTGCTCTCTTAGCGCCTGCGTTGTTTAGGTTGCCAGCACTAACTTTTATTGTCTGATCTGATGATTACCATTAAAAGTTTTACTCGTCCTTGCACAGACTTTAGTCATCTCGGACATGAGGTTTTTCGAGCACTGTATATATTTTATATAAAAGCATGTGATATCCCCTTTATATTAAGGAGGTTCAGAGTTCAAAAGGTTTTTCAGATATTTTGAAAAAAATATATGAAATTATCACAGTATTTTAATTTGGCAATGCACTATATAAGTTATAATAAGTGACTATATTCATTGGACAACGAGTGACAGTTCTTGCAACAGCAACCATACAAAAACATACGTATAAGCTCATATTTATAATTTTAACAATTACCATGAACATTAACTGCATGATAGATGTCAAGTCTCAAAATGTGACTCCTCTACAAGGATACATTGCTTACATTTTGACTTGCGACGGAATGCAATGCCATTGTGCCAAGCATGCCAAGTGGGTGGGTTTGACCCAAAACAGGCCGTATACAATAATGGGATAGATAGCGATCGATATTTATTTATAATTTAATATTTATCCAACCAGCATTTACACAGGGACCCATGCACAGACGTATTCAGGGGCAGATCCAGGAAAGGGGGGGGGGGGTCAATCCAGTAAGACCAGGACAGTTTTTAAAACGTCCAGAGATGCATCAAGCCGTCAGAGACATGTTGCAAATGAAATCTCTGAAAGACAATTACCACCACACCAAAAATGTGTTTTAAAACTAGTAACTTTCAAAACCATATTATTAGTCACTGAAAATGATATTGTCGGAGTTGCAGGTATATGCATAGAACATAATTACAACCCCGATTCCAAAAAAGTTGGGACAAAGTACAAATTGTAAATAAAAACGGAATGCAATAATTTACAAATCTCAAAAACTGATATTGTATTCACAATAGAACATAGACAACATATCAAATGTCGAAAGTGAGACATTTTGAAATTTCATGCCAAATATTGGCTCATTTGAAATTTCATGACAGCAACACATCTCAAAAAAGTTGGGACAGGGGCAATAAGAGGCTGGAAAAGTTAAAAGGTACAAAAAAGGAACAGCTGGAGGACCAAATTGCAACTCATTAGGTCAACTGGCAATAGGTCATTAACATGACTGGGTATAAAAAGAGCATCTTGGAGTGGCAGCGGCTCTCAGAAGTAAAGATGGGAAGAGGATCACCAATCCCCTTAATTCTGCACCGACAAATAGTGGAGCAATATCAGAAAGGAGTTCGACAGTGTAAAATTGCAAAGAGTTTGAACATATCATCTACAGTGCATATCATCATCAAAAGATTCAGAGAATCTGGAAGAATCTCTGTGCGTAAGGGTCAAGGCCGGAAAACCATACTGGGTGCCCGTGATCTTCGGGCCCTTAGACGGCACTGCATCACATACAGGCATGCTTCTGTATTGGAAATCACAAAATGGGCTCAGGAATATTTCCAGAGAACATTATCTGTGAACACAATTCACAGTGCCATCCGCCGTTGCCAGCTAAAACTCTATAGTTCAAAGAACAAGCCGTACCTAAACATGATCCAGAAGCACAGACGTCTTCTCTGGGCCAAGGCTCATTTAAAATGGACTGTGGCAAAGTGGAAAACTGTTCTGTGGTCAGACGAATCAAAATTTTAAGTTCTTTATGGAAATCAGGGACGCCGTGTCATTTGGACTAAAGAGGAGAAGGACAACCCAAGTTGTTATCAGCGCTTAGTTCAGAAGCCTGCATCTCTGATGGTATGGGGTTGCATTAGTGCGTGTGGCATGGGCAGCTTACACATCTGGAAAGACACCATCAATGCTGAAAGGTATATCCAGGTTCTAGAGCAACATATGCTCCCATCCAGACGACATCTCTTTCAGGGAAGACCTTGCATTTTCCAACATGACAATGCCAAACCACATACTGCATCAATTACAGCATCATGGCTGCGTAGAAGAAGGGTCCGGGTACTGAACTGGCCAGCCTGCAGTCCAGATCTTTCACCCATAGAAAACATTTGGCGCATCATAAAACGGAAGATGCGACAAAAAAAGACCCAAGACAGTTGAGCAACTAGAATCCTACATTAGACAAGAATGGGTTAACATTCCTATCCCTAAACTTGAGCAACGTGTCTCCTCAGTCCCCAGACGTTTACAGACTGCTGTAAAGAGAAAAGGGGATGTCTCACAGTGGTAAACATGGCCTTTTCCCAACTTTTTTGAGATGTGATGTGTTGTCATGAAATTTAAAATCACCTAATTTTTCTCTTTAAATGATACATTTTCTCACTTTAAACATTTGATACATCATCTATGTTCTATTCTTAATAAAATATGGAATTTTAAAACTTCCACATCATTGCATTCCGTTTTTATTTACAATTTGTACTTTGTCACGACTTTTTTGTAATCGGGGTTGTACAACTGATATACGGTCGTATTTATGAAAGTTGCATTGTCATATAATGCATTACCACATGACACTACAGTGTAGTACACTGACCACAAAACACCTTATATCAATAAATTACTGTTTTAGCAACTGCAATCTCAGCTCACTGGGGAATTTTAAGCAGACTGTCACAGGACAGAAAAGTCTGAAATGTTATGTCCATCCAAATTTCAGCCTGTTCGAATGACGGGCCAAAGGCCTGGAACAATGCGGCCAGGGGTCCGGGGCCCTAAGCTGAAGGGCTTTAGATGCCTGGAGATGGCTTCTCAGTTATTTCTAGGCATATTTTTGTCATCTTCAAAAGGCCAAATTACATTAGTTGCTAATTATACTACAGATTGAAGAGAATTTACAAGAAAATGTCAGAAGTTTCAAGAAAAACATGCTTAAAGTTATACTCAAACACTCAGCTGTGCTCTTCTTTGTCCTTCGACAGAGAACAAGTCAAGAGGGAACTGAGTAAGATGAAGGCGAGAAAGGCTGCAGGTCCTGATGGCATCAACCCCGGGCTCCTGAGGCATTGTGCTGACCAGCTGTGTGGAATAGTGCGGGACATTTTCAACTTGAGCCTGGAACAGGAAAGAGTGCCGGTCCTTTGGAAGAGATTGTGTGTAGTTCCAATACCAAAAACTGCACACCCCACTGATTTAAACGGATATAGACCAATGGCGCCGACCTCTCACCTGATGAAGGCTCTGGAAAGACTTGTTCTGGCACATCTCTGCACACTGGTGGGGCCAGCTATGGATCCCCTGCAGTTTGCCTACCAGCCTGCATCTTCCACCCTGATGCCTGTCATCTACCTGCTTCATAGATCTCTCTCATCTTGAAAAGGCAGGAAGTACTGTTAGAATCATGCTCTTTGATCTATCCAGTGCCTTCAACACCATCCAGCTGACTCTTCTGAGGAGTAAGATGGAGAGCGCAGGGGTGGACCAAAATCTTACCTCGTGGACTATGGACTATCTCACAAACAGACCACAGTATGTGAGACTGAAGGACTGTGTGTCAGACACCATTCTTTGCAGCACAGGGGCTCCACAGGGGCCAGCCCTGGCCCCATTTCTGTTCACACTTTGCACTGCGGACTTTAGATACAATACAACTACCTGTTATCTACAGAAGTTCTCTGATGACTCTGCTATTTTGGGCTATATCCTAGATGGTGATGATGGCGAGTACAGAGAACTGACAAGGAACTTTGTGGACTGGTGTCAACAGAACTCCCTCCAGATCAATACAAGTAAAACCAAGCAACTGGTGGTGGATTTCCGTAGGACGAGGTTCTCTTCACCTACCCCAGTGAACATTCAGGGAAAGAACATCGAGATCGTTAGGAGCTACAAGTACCTGGGTGTCCATCTGAACAATAAACTGGACTGATCACACTCACGCCCTGTACAAGAAAGGCCAGAGCAGACTCCGCCTGCCGAGGAGGCTCAGGGTCTTTGGAGTTCAGGGTCCACTTCTGAACTCTTTATGACTCTGTGGTGGTATCAGCCATATTCTATGGAGTTGTCTGTTGGGGAAGCAGTATCACAACAGCAGAGAGGAAAAAACTTAAACTGATTAGGAAGGCAGGATCTGTCCTGGGCTGTGCACTGGACTCAGTGGACAAAGTGGGGGAGAGGAGGATGTTGGCCAAGTTGTCATCCTTAATGGCGAACACCTCCCATCCACTGCAGGAGACAGTAGCAGCACTGGGCAGCTCCTTCAGTGACCGGCTCCTCCATCTGCAGCGTGTTAAGGAGAGATACAGCAGCTCCTTACTCCCTACTGCTGAGAGACTGTACAACCGGCACCTCACCAAGCACAGCACCAGTCACTCCTCACAATAATGAACAATACTGTCCAGATCACTTCTACATCCATAGAAATCCCTCTGAACGTATACTGTGTGCATTGACTGTCAGCATCAGTACCTTACAGCGAACTGCTAGCTACACATGGTTAAAATGGCCCTTGTGCAATATACCTACTTACTTGTGCAATACTACCTGGGTAATACTGGTCATAATACCTGTGGAATACTTACACGTGCAATACCACCTTTGTAATACACTTATGTTAGCAAACCTGTTAATTTATGCAAATTTGTTACTTTTTTTTTTATCTCTAAATTTGTAGTTTATTTCTTTTGTATACACACACTTTTTGCATACTTCGTATTTTTGCACTACTCCTTCACTGCCTTATCTTTTTCTCTTTACATATTTTGATGCTGTAACAATGTAAATTTCCCCTTGTGGGATAATAAAAGGCTATGTTATCTTATCTTAAAAGCAAGGGTCTGTCATGGTCTGGGGTTGTGTCAGTGCCATTGGTAAAGATAGCTTACACTTTTGTGATGGCAGCATGAATGCAGAAAATGCAGGAAGGGCAACATTATAAACTGATAAGTTCTTTACCGTCCCAAATTTTTTGAAATGTGTTGCAAGAATCAAAATTGAAAATGTGTTCATTTTGAAAACACTATAAAATTCACGAGCTAACGCAACGAATAATATGCTGCCATGTTGTTTTGAACGCAATACGGGTCAAAGATTATTTACAAATAATTGTTTTCAGTTTCATTTCAATTCTAACATATGGTCCCAACTTTGGAGTTGGGATTTTTTACTCGAGCAGCAGCTACAATTATCGACATCTTAATGATCTTTTGGCCACTGCAAAAGTATAAAAGACTTTTATTATGTAAATTGTGCATGAATAATTACTCAAACTTCCACTGGGAAAAAATGAGTTGATTCCCAATTACTTAGCATATCAGATCACATGACACCGTTCCACAGTTATCAACATCCAGATAATTATTTATTTTAAAAAATCATCAGTATGTGGTATTAAGTTAACAAAACAGTTTTTATTTAAAAAAAATTTCCATAAACTTATGTTGAGTACAAAATATCTTTTAAATAAATATATCGATTTTGGTGCTTATGTAAATGAGGAAGTAATTCTAATATTTGTAAACAAATGAACTGAATGTTTAACCTGCGTCAAAATCTTTTTGTTCCACTTTCTAAGTATTTTTGTAGATCACATTTTGTTAATCATTTGTTGTTGTTTGTATTAATTTCTAGTTTTGTAGTTTAACAATAAATGTCAACAGGCAACTGACATCACAACCACATGAAAATCCAGGTCAAAGGCTGCATGTCATTCCTCGAACCAAAACTTTATATTTTTACATTTAAAAATATAAAATGTCTACTGATATTGTAATATGTGGTAAATATTTATAACAAACTGCAAAAAAAAAAAATTCTGAATGGAACAGAAACATTTGAATATTTCAAGCATGTGATTTTTTATAAGCTAGGAATTTAATTCTGGTCCAATTCTATTTATTGCAACAGGATTCCAAATACTCTATAAGCATTCCATTCTGTGATGAATCAGAAAAAAATATAATATTATAAAATCACAGCACTTTTATTTTTTAAGTACTTCAACAATGTTACACAAAAATTGATACATAAAAGTTGCAAATGTCACTTAATTCCACAGTGTGTTGATAATGGTGGACACCAGTGAACGTGATCACCATTATCGACACCTCACATGACTTCTCTGACGCGTGTTTAGATACAAAATGGCGAGTGTCAAATGAAAGAGAAAAACAAACCAGGTTTCTACAAGGATATCATGAAATATCCGTGAACTTGAGAAGTAAAAACATGTCCATGAGCTTTCCACCATGTTTACCTGCAATGATAACGTCCGGGTTTTCCTCAAATTGCTGATCATGCTAAAGAAAATTCCATCTCAGGTAATGAGCTGTGCCATCAGATGACAAGATCATTGGGGGGGGGGGGGGGGGGGGGGCTTCAGGTTGATTAATTAGCTAATAATAACTGTAGGGAGGGAAAGTGAAACACAGCGATCCTAGTGGTAGCGTTCCTAAGCCGAGAGCCATACTATTGAAAATCCCATAGACCCGATTTTTTAAAAAAAAATCTCACCAAGTTATGACGTGGAACTTGTACACCCCCAAAAAATATGTTGTATATGTTGGGATTATCTACCAACTGTGAAAGTATCAGGTGAAATTTCGCTGTCTTTTAAAAGATCGAAATTGCACTTAACCTGTCAGAAACGGACTACAACCAAACTGTCTAGTCAGAGTCGCTCATATTACGTCAGCAGTAGGTTTGATAAGTTTTGTTCTTCATACTAGCCCTTACGAGTGCTGACAGCTCTCCCTGTGAATAGCGGCAGTTGACTACATGCCCTGATCTGTAATGGTTATCCCCACGAGGGATGCATTTCTTATTGGTACAGAAATACTCCGCCAACCACGCTATACAAATCGGCATGTTGATATAGGCTACTCGCCGGCTGCTACCTGCTACCAGAGTTAGTAGAGGGGATGGTTAGGAAATCCGGCAAACTTCAAAGGGATAACTCTTTGTTATGTTTTAGATTTGATCACGTGACCCTGATAGTGCACACTAGCAAAGTTAGTAGAGGGGAGAACCAAGAAAGTAGTATTTCAAGCGAGCAATATTTTCCTAGATTTCTTTACTTTAGCAAAACTTTATTCAAGTTTCCAGAAATGCCAGGCCGAAATTGTGTGGTTTTTGGTTATGGTTCTTGCAGAAGAACCAAAAGAATCGGCATTTTTCAAGCTGCCGTTGGCGAGCGATGAAGCTCATAAGAAATGGCGAGAGGAATGGCTTGGTGAGCTAAAGAAGACAAGAGAAGTAGACCAAGATTTTAGAGAACAGATCAAAAGGGATACAGTCTACACCTGTGAGAAGCATTTTGCGCCTGAAGATGTCGAAATATGTAAGTATTCAGTTATTGTTTGTTATTGATCAGTGAGTCTCCGTGCACCGGTTTGAGACCGTACAACGCTAAGCTTTAGTTGAGCTTCCCTTTACTTTTTTCTTTCTTTTGAACTATGTTGTCTCAAAATATTCCTTTGTCTTAATTGTTTTTTTCGTTTGCTTTTTTGTAGTTCACTCCGAAAAACTAACAAAAAAGAAACCCATATTTGGCGCTGTGCCTAAGCTGAAAATGCCTAAAAGAAGCCTTGAAACCTCAAGCCTCTATTAACTATCAGTGCGTTTACATGCACATAGAGAGAACCGAATTTCTGCCGTTGCTCGACTGAAATCGAAGTTCAAAATGCCATGTATACACCTTAATTCGGCTGAAATTGAACCGAACTTGATTTCTCGGAATCGAGCTACACGACCTAGATTATGCGATTTCTGCTGAGCTACTTAGTGCATGTAAACCCTATCGAGCTACGTATTCGAGCTACTTACTTCAGCACTGCCCCTTCCGGAAGTGACGAGACCACAAGCGGGAAACACAACAGCCTCGGTCGGCATGACAACGAATCATGACAACGGCATGAATCTTTTCTTTTTGTGGCATTGTTTGCACTGTTAAAATTTATCTCACTTACTGTATCACCAAATACATCTGTTGCATAGCTGTGAATTGTGTACATAAACAAGTCATTGCATTTGTGTGTGTGTGTGTGTGTGTGTATATATATATATATATATGTGCTGTCAAGCGATTAAAATATTTAATCGCGATTAATGTTGCGACTGTCATAGTTAACTCACGATTAATCGCAATTTAATCGCACATTTTTGTCACATGAAAAAACATTGTAATTCTCTTATCAGCATAAAAAAGTGAATGGGCTTGCTTTGTACCAATGTTTTTTTTTTTTTATTGCAGAGCATAACACGTCTTGTCACAGCAACTGCAAAGTCGGGCTGGAGCCGCCGATGGGAAAACGAAACCTAAGCCGAGCACCGTGGCTCTTCGTCCCGAGGCACGGGGCTAGCGCTCCCTGCCCGCGCTGGTTCTTTGGGGGGAGGGCAGAGGACTCTGGCTGTGCGGGGCGTGGCATTACAGTCTAGCTGCTATCGTTTAAGCAAAGTCTCTGTTCTAAGTTCCTGGCAATTTCAAAAGCTTATGAAAAACCTACATCATGTCACAGAGCGTTAATCTCGCAATAAAAAAAAATTATCGCCGTTAAAATTGAGTCAAGTTAACGCGATAATAACGTGACATTTTTGACAGCAATAATATATATATGTCCAACATCTGAAGAATGTCAATAAAAACAAAACAATTGAACTTTGTGTGTTTATTAAGACATAAGTTAAATTGTAAGCAAAAAAAAAAAATTTTTTGTAAGCAAAAAAATGGACTTTAGAAAAATATACAATTGTGCAAAATAAGTTGTCTTACAAAACAGTGGTCTGCGCAGGACAGTTTGTAGCCATACAGTCTGTTAGAGCAAGCCTAATAGCTTGAGCACGGAACTTGTGAACACGGAACTGCCAGTGTTGCCAGATTGGGTGGTTTTAAGTGCATTTTGGCGGATTTGAACATGTTTTGGGCTGGAAAACGTCAGCAGTATCTGGCAACACTGCTGATAACTTTGTTTATACTCTTGAATAGCTCTTCTTCATGACGACAACCGGAAGTGTACCAACACGATGGGGCGTGTAGCGCCACCTGTGGCTCGGGTGCACAATGTACCTCACACAATAGCTCGATTTCCTTGTGTGCATGTAGGATTGGATTTCTCTGGCACCCCTGCTGGGACCCTTGGCTCGATTACCGACAGCAGCTCGATTTGGATGTGCATGTAAACGCACTGCATGCCTGGTCTGGTATTTTTTCCCACAATCATTACAAAGTATTTCTGTCGATTGAACCTGCCAAACAAGAGAGACCAATGCATTAAAGCATGGCCATAACAAAACAACGAAAGATGTTCAAACAAAGTTTCTGATCTAAAACTACATGAAAACGAGAGTTCGGGTGCAAATGTTTAAAAAAAAAAACAACTTGATCTTAGGCATGAACTTGTATTTTTGGTTGATATCTAGACCACAAGAGATCAAGTTCAAGTTTAGTCGAGTTTAGTCTGGGCAGTCGCGCGGCTCAACTTTCACGCAAATTCACAAATTTCATACTCACATCATCAACAGAGGTCGTAAAGTGCTCCTCTATTTCTTCATTTTCCAATAAAATATCTAAGATAGCATCAAAATCATTCCCAAACAAGAAGTCGTCGTCAGATCCGTCCACTATGTTTGTTGTTGCCAGTGTGCACTCTCGTGATGACGTCACAGTACAGTTCAACCTCAAATACGAAACAATAAGCCAAGCGCGCAACGCTTGTACGCATGCGCGGCTTTTCTAGGTCAACTATTTCAGCTACCAAACGAACTACCGAGGCGCTGAAGTTACTATAGGAAGACAGGTAGCGGACCGTGAACTTTAAAGCTTTACAGCGATTGGCTTAAAGACCTTAAGTGAATTGTAAAACTATGACAGGTGCACACTGTGCTTTTTACCAATGTACTAACGGAAGTTATAAACTTAAGCGGTGGAAGAAAACACACAATTGTACTGGGCCTACATCTGAAGACGGATCATGTAAATGTGAACCTCCGTTTGTTTTGATTACATTTCCAACCGAAAAAAGACCCAGAAGGACGTAAAAGATGGCAAAAAGTTGTAAGTTTGTTCAGATATTTAGTTTGTCATTTATTTTTGGCAATTCTAACAAAATATTACGTAGTTATTATGCAGAAAAGGCCTACAGGTTTACTACATCTTTCCATCTTACTGTAATATCGCCCACCTTCGTTATATATCAAAACAACTCATCTCCCTTGTAGTCATTACGAAGCCGATGGAGTAGCGCTTTTTCGTCCCTGTCAAGTAAATATTCGGCAATATTGACTGACATGCATGGTGGCCACAGCTTAAGCCCCTGGGCTTCGTCCAACCACCCGTCGGTTGTCTGCAGAGGGTCGGGAATTTGTTTGCCTTCAACTGTCAACAAGGACTTGTAGTCGTTTTTAGGGGTGTTCACACAGCACATATTTGCATCAATGCTGCACCGATGTATTTTGTTGCGATATATCTTACACCGGTGTAAATTTTGTGGAGCGTTCACATGTCACAAACCTGCTTACTAGAGAGAAGCGTGTTAGCACCGGTGCAGCCCCACTTGCGTTCACACGGCAGTTTTTGCGACCATGCTATACGATAGTAATAATGCGGAAATGAAATATGCGCATGGGTGAAAATGTACTTCCTTTTCCCGGTTGTCATGGCATCACCAAGCACCAGGAAAACAACGTGGATAAAGACATGCAGTTCTGTTGTTGTTGATATTCGCCATTTTGGAAGCGCAAAATACCAGGATGCAAAATTATGCAATGCCCGTATGTAATCAACTCTCCTAACGCGTAGCGAGTCTACCCCGTAGCGTTCAGACGTCCCATTTTATATTGGTGCTGCCCCGCAAACTAGCATTTACTCCGGAGTAAATTTCTTAAACCACCTCCCAAGCAGGGTTAGATTTGCACCGGTTTAAGCAGCTTTCGGGGCTACACCGGTATAACTTTGTACCGTGTGAACGCTCTACCGGGGCAGCCCCGGTGCTACACCGGAGTAAAAGTTGCTGTGTGAACTAGCCTGGCAAGCCAGACTAAATGTGAATATTTAGTCTGGTCTCGGTCGTAGACATTTCCAAAGGGTATGGGTAGGAACAACCCATTGTCTTTCAAACTGTCTCTGTGCGTATAGGCCAACGCTCTGACCAATCAGCGCAACAGTGACTGTGACGTAGTCAGAGCGACAGAAAGGGGGAGGGTAAACAGCTGGTAGATCAGACTTTTGCCATAGCCGGTCGGCAAAACAGCGAAAACGTCCTTCTTGAAAAGGAATGAGCGGAGAGCCTCTTCCTGCTCATGTTTCAACGAAAACTCCAAGTCTAATTCTTCTAAAACTGATTCCAAAGCGGAGTCAAACGAGCGCTGTTCAATAGCCGTAGCCATCTTTCCTGTTGTGCTTTCTCCAGTGTCGCGCAGCCTTGTCACTCCTGCAAAAGCCCACCCAAAGAATCCAAACAAAAACCTTGCGTTGTGATTGGCGGGCACGATTTGATGCCCAGGGTGTGTTGTTGATATGGTCCGAGGCTAGACCCACTAGTAGGCAAAAATATTTTTGGCCGCTAGGCGGGTGGGTCTAGTTTACTAGGCTACGTGTGAACACCCCTTTTGACAGCTTGTCTCTCCTCATCCTTTGTTAAAACGCATGGCTGGTAAGTTCTGGACTGATGCTACATAGGCAAGGGCAACCAGTTCTTCTTTACGTTTTGCCCTAGTGCCAGTCGTGGTCTTGGTTGTCACAGGCAGTCCATGACGACTGCAAAACCGTTTCAAATCATCAACTTTACGAAGTTTAAACTGATCTAAATCGTAGTTGTCAATACTGCTTTCCGCCATTTTGAAGTGCTGTTTGGTAGCCAAAAAAAATTAGCGATCCCATAATGCACTGCGTGGGCTGAGATTCGCAATTCGCTTATAGGACGGTCCTTTGAAGTTTGCTGGGTTTCCTCACATCCCCTCTATTAACTCTGCTGCTCCAGATTTGGAAAGGCGCTAGACTTGCGGTGACATCACATACGCGTCGGGTCCGCGTAGCAGAGCATTTTTTAACGTAGTTACTGGGAGACCAAATGGTCTCCCAGTGGCCAGATTTGGTCTCCTAGTCAATGCCAAACCAGCTTCACTGGGAGACCAAATTTTAAACCAAGTTATGTCTTATCATTTGGTTCAATCAGTTGCAATTAATTAACCAAGTACCATGTAAGTATACATTTAACAAGGAAAACGAAGATCTATGTTATAAGATATACACACAAGATCATGTTGGTTAAGAAAAACAAAACTAAAATTTGGTTACTGAGATGGCTGATGTCAGAACCCGATGTCATTACTGTGTAACTTTGAGTGTCTTTGACATAACATTTGTGCTTGGTAATTGCTCTTGATAGCTGTGTGGTCACTGTAGTGTGTTTGTCTGTATGGTGATTGGTGAACTATTTTGCATCACAGAATATGCCGCAGCGGTGCAGCCGCATGGACTCTGGGGCCTGTGATTGTATTGCCCAGACCAGTTGGTCTCCTAGTGGAAAATCCTTAAAAAATGCTCTGCCGTGTAGTCTTTGATCAGCTTATTAAAAAAAAAAACATTCAAAACAATTCAAATCGGTGGAAAAAATAAAGGACGATCACCAGGATCGATAGAGCTGCCCGACATGCACAACATATGGAAGCCATTGTCTTAACTTTGAAGTGTAACCCGAAATGTAATTTTTTGAAAAGTTATTCCCATTCATTTTGCCATAGAGCAGACCTGGGCATTTTACGGCCCACGGGCCGCATCCGGCCCTTTGGTTGATTCTGACCGGCCCGCGTAGGTTAATTAGAAATTACAAAATAAACGTATTTTCTAATTTTACCTCATGCATGGACTGAATAGCGATTCGTACAACCGGTTTCTTCTTTTTTTTCTTTTCTGAATGTGCATTGCTTTTATTTTGAAGTTGTGTTCAACAAAAACGCAATGCGACATGAACATGACATGAAATCCCACGAAACCTAATCCCGCGATAACTACTTCTGTAATTTGTCCAGACCAACCACAAACTTGTACGTCATCCTTCAAACGGTCCAGCCAATCACATAGTGTGACGTCACCAGCAGGCGCCCGAGCCGATCTATAGATCTGATACCTACACCGAATCGACGTTGTTGTGAGCAGGTCACAAGAAGACTTTAGCCCCCAAAATGTCCGCAAAAAGAAGAAAAGGTAGATGCCGAATGCAGGGCTTTCAACAAAACATGGACTGCTAAGTATTTATTTACTCAAGTCAGAGATAAAGCCGTGTGTTTAGTTTGCGGAGAGCAGATCCAAAAAACTGAAAAACACCAAATGAGGTGATTAGACTACAAATGTGGGCATCATTATTATAATATGATGTATCTTGCTTGATATTTGGAGCAGAAAGACAATATTGTGATGTCTTTATTGTGTTTTGGGGTGAATGTGACTGAAAAAAAGAAAAGGTACAAACGTTCACATTTTGTTAACCATTGTTTTGGGAAATTTGATTGAATAAATGACATTTTTTGTAAGGCAACCTTGTTTTTTCCATACTCTTACCAGTCTTAGCAGCGTGTAAAAACAATGTTATTTATTGCTTTATATAAAGAAATACAATTAATATTATGCAGAATTTAGTTCAGCCTTTTGGTCCGGCCCTCCACAAAATTTTCTGTTTCTCATGTGGCCCCATGGAAAAAATAATTGCCCACCCCTGCACTAGAGGTTGGAACGCATCCAGTAGGGGGCGATGAGATTACTTTCCCACCCTGTTGTAACTGAAACTCACCTTCGTAAAAATTGTTTTTTTATTGGTAAATCTGAAATGGCGTCGATAATTATGTACTGTCGATAATTGTAGCCCCCACTCTAATACAATCAAAATTGTAGATATCTTGAAATACAGTTTTTACAAGTAAGAATGTCAGTGTGATTATATCATTCTGACTCATGAGAAAACGATTTTGACGAGAAGAAATGCTATTATGAATGCCTAAAATGTAATTACAGATAGGAGTATTGTTCTGACATATTTCAAAGGCTTGCTATAGACGAACTTCCAGTTCGATGCTGACTCCTTGCATGAGATCACATGAACTGCGTCATTTTATTTCCATACGTTTACTCAGAAACGTAACATACGCGGTATATACTCAGGAACATAACATAGAATAATGCAAGTCTTGACTTTTCTCTTACCAGGGGGGGAAAAAAATATGGTTGAACTGTGCCAATTTACATGACGTCCCAATATATTTAAAATCAGCCAACATAACTCGTCATTAAACATCAATCGTTGCTGGGCCTCAACACAGCGGGCCTTTAAGCAAGCGCAAAACCTTAGTTAGCTTAGCTATCATGGTACGATACGCAACTAACGACAAACCGTGATTCACCATTAACAAGTAGCCTAGCGAAATTACTGTTTAAGATAATACTGTCAATAATAATGGCGTAATAATAAAAAATAGTCATACGAGAATTAATCCCAACATACCTGTGCTTATTTTCTCACTGGATCAATACCATTCCCTCAGCAGCAGAACTGAATCTTACAGCTTTTCCCTGACCGCCATCACATAACCACACCCCGCAGAGGCAGCCCTTCCAACGAGTCACCAACAAAACCCCGCCCATTGAAGACGTTCGGTGTGTTCACCCCACTAATCTCTACGTAAAATATCTGGATAGCTCGTTTGCCAATCCGTGCTGTACTGTACAGACGAGTGAAGCCATCTGGCCGCCATATTACCACGCACATCACGTTTATTTGGCTTGCGTGTTAGACCGTCGTATCCGAACAAATTTGACCCAGGAAAAGGATTTCCTGACTTTTAATTTCCTTTCAATACCTCCTCTTATTTTCTCAACTTTACCCACATTCCTTACATACCTTTACAGTGCTCCCCTTCACTGTTATTGTTTTTTTTCCTTTTCAGATTGATACCAATCCGTAGCTATAGTTACAAATTATGTATAATCAATCAGTCTTCTAATCATCAGAAAATTAAACAAGTCCTAACTTAATTACAATTTACTGCATAATTATAACAAAACAAATTATTCTAATACTCAATTTATTAGAAAATATTTCCATACAAATTAATATTTCCATAATATTAAAAATTTCGACATAAATGTAAAGAAAACCTCAATAACATCAGGCAATATCTATTTATAATTATATCAAACAAAAATAAGGTCAATATAACAATTCAATAGTATAAAAAAGCCAATGTGGATCAAAAAAAAAAAAATGAGATGTGAGATATTACTGTGAGCACTGAGGAATAATCTATAAGTTAATGAACTCTATCAGGATTGATTCGTGTGTAATTATGTGACCAATAAATATTGTAAAGACATGACTGTGAGATTTAAGTGACAATGGCAAATAACATGAGAAAATAATCCTGTTTCAACAACTGTCCTAAATAGAAAGGGAAAAGACATATACGAATGATACACTGTATCAGAGAAAAAATGAAATAATATCTGTAAAAGTAATTGTAGTAGTAAAAGAGCCCTTCAAAAAATGATCAAAGACTGAACTGGAAAAGGGGAAAAAACAATAACAGTGAAGGGGAGCACTGTAAAGATATGTAAGGAATGTGGGCAAAGTTGAGAAAATAAAAAGTCAGGAAATACTTTTCTTGGGGCAAATTTTTTGTTCCGATACGAAGTTTTACACTTAAGTCAAAGACACGCGATGTGCGTGGTAATATGGCGGCCAGATGGCTTCACTCGTCTGTACAACACGGATTGGCAAATGAGCTATCCAGAAATTTTACGTAGCGATCTGTGGGAGAGATCAATGGGGGAATCTCAAATGGTACCTTCCGTCCACTACTGATGACGTATATCTCTCCCCATGACGATTAAAAGCTGTGCCAACCTGAATTAACTGTTCATAATTGATCGAAATTGGGTCTTTTGTACACTTTCAACTTAAGTGGAAAAATGACTAATCGGACCGCGTATTTCTATGATCCGGATGTTGGAAACTTTCACTATGGTATGGTCCTGCTTTTGTGACTGCACTATCAAAACTGTTAAAATTAGGTAAATGGCGCTCTGAAACTGAGTTATTTTCAGACTGAGTAGTAGCTCATGCATGCTAACTTTGGCTATATGACACTGTTTTTCTAGTACATAATATCTAATCCATACAGAGTTGGTTGCTGGTACATAAAAAGTGCTTCAATTCCTACTCCGTTCACCTGATTTGGAGGTAAAGACCCTCAAATTTGAGCTGAAAGACTGTACTTTGAGTTTATATGCATTATATAATTTCAACTACAACGCCAGTCTACTGTGGTAGATGAATGAATTACAGTAATGTATTAGATATTACGTACTAGAAAAGCAATGTTGCAAGCCACCTTTTTAGTGTTCTATAGCCAAAGTTAGCATGCGTGAGCTACTACTCAGTCTGAAAATAACTAAATAACTTTATCAATATTGAAACATTTAAGGACCTGACTATATGCTGCATATTTTTTTTAATATACTGTAATTCATTAAGCTGTGTTATTGCGTGAAATGAACTGTGTACGATTTCCTTCCTCTGACTAGGTGCTGGACACCCAATGAAGCCCCATAGGTTGTCATTAACTCACAGTCTAGTCTTGCATTATGGCCTGTACAAGAAGATGATGGTATAGCAGATGTATTTATACCTTTTTAGTTATAACAATATTCTGACTGTAGATATTAATATTCTTACTGCAAGTATATCTCATCCACAAGAAGTGTGTGTGTGTGTGATTTCCTCCCAGGTTTTTAAACCATATAAGGCCTCACAGCATGATATGTGTCGATTTCATTCTGAAGACTACATAGATTTTTTGCAGAAAGTCAGCCCAAACAACATGCAGGGCTTTACAAAGAGCCTTAACACCTTTAATGTAGGAGATGATTGGTAGGTCTGATTAGATTGGTCTGATATTGTATTTTTAGTTTGAAGCATGCTAGATTAGTTTGCTTGTATTAATTAGCCTTGAAGTTCATTTACATTCTGACACAATGTGCATGCATATGTATTCTGTGTGTTGTGTGCCTATATATATAACATTTGTGTGGTTTATAGTCCTGTGTTTCCAGGGCTTTTTGAGTTTTGCTCCAGGTACACTGGTGCCTCATTACAAGGAGCAACTCAGTTGAACCATAAGGTTAGATGCACTTCTTGTATATCTCACAGATTTATTTGTAGCATGCTGTCTTTTTCTCTTCCATTTTTTTTAAGTTGGTTAATGTAAGAAAACAAACAAACAAAAAAAAACCTTGATCATTTGACTAAATTATCTCTAGATTTGTGATATTGCTATCAACTGGGCTGGAGGCTTGCACCATGCAAAAAAGTTTGAGGTAAGATTTTATGGATGTACCCAAGTATGGTTTTCTGTGCATACTGACATCAAATTTAGTTCAGTGGTGTGACTAAGCAGTGTAGCTGAAAGCAAGGTAATAGTGCTGCTTTATTTTTGATTGTTACAGGGCATGCTTGCCAAAAGGCAGTGTTTTCTTTCACCCATACAAATGTCTGTTTTTGTATGCTATAAATCACAAAGTACTTTTTTGGTAGAAGCCATTAGGTTTAGTCTAGCAACTACCTAGCTGCTTCTGCTGGCTTGATGGAGCCACTCTTCCTCTCTTTTTCGAGTTGAAAACTTGTATTGTTTTCGTGGAACCCTTAAATTCAGTACAGATATGGCTCCCATACAGGAACGAAGTGCTTTTGTTCTTTTGGGAAGGATCAGAATTATGCTTGTTCCAAAGTGGTCCTTTGACAATCGGGAAGAAGTCAGGGTGCTTTTATTTTTAGTCATTATAGTGGGGCAATAGTCTCAGTTTTGGTGCTTAGTCTCAGAATGGTGTAGGAATTTGGTGTTAGTCCAGGGGTCTCCAACTTTTCTGGGACTGAGGGCTACCCGAAGGATGAGAAACTATATGGAGGGTTAGTCATTCAAAATAATTTACTTAAAATAAAAGGCTTAACATCCCTTTAAAATAAGACTATGTAGAATGACATGCTTTTAATTAACAACAATCAAGGAATAGAAACTGGCATTTTAACATGAACATTTTAATTATGAATAATCATAATATCAACATATCAATACTGTTTAGGAATTACCAACTTTTTTGCAAATTCCAAAGTTTAATTGTGCTAACTCTTATTAGCTAATGCTAATAAGTTTATGATGATAATGAATATATTTTGTTGTAATCTCATGTTGGGAAAGTACATTTGCCCTCTTTTAGAATTACACACACACACACACACACACACACACACAAAATTCTGATATTCTCACCGCAATTAACAGCTGTTACATAAAAACGGGTCTGGAAATGCCAAAAGCACAATAATGAAAGGTTATAATTTTCCCTTTTCAACACACAACAGTTCTGTGAAAGTTAAAGCTATTCAAAATCAATTCCTTAGAAAACTGCACTGCAACAGTAATAGAACGCTTGCACTTCTAACACAGCATACAAGTTGAAACTCTTAACTGCATCCTTAAATGATTTCACCTTATTGCAGATTCAGAACATTTAAGAAATAATTCTCTTAATATTCTTTTCTCTAAGTTTTAAAATGCATTGATTTTTGCATACGAATTGCTCCTAGTGGGAAGCCTGACACTGCATTGAGTCCACCAGTGCACTGTAATCAGGGGTATAACGACACAGCAACTCTGAATCTTCAAAGTGTAGATCAGTTAAGCAAGTTCTGTGTTTGTTTTTAATGAAATTCATGTTAGAAAAAGCTGACTCACAGAGATGCGTCGAACCAAACAGACATGCAACTTTCAAGGCTACTGTGTGCAGGGTTTTTTCTAGAAAAATTTAGTATGAGGGCGCTCACCATGGCGAGGGAGCGAAGCGGGGGGGGGGATGGTGCCGGTTGTCCCCCCCTCGCTGTGGGTGAAAGGTCATTCAGTCTCGAGAAATCTCGCGCTACAAGTCAGCTGACCTTGTATGTAACCCATGTCAAATCTCGCGAGAGCAGCCGCGACAAGTAAACAACTAAACAACATGGTGCCTCAGTCTGGAAAACGCCAATTCGGATTGTTTTTGCACCGTCTGGCGGTGTATCTACTATGATTGGAATATTTTTGGAGCAATTATAACGTATTTGATGATCAGACACATTGTCACGTAGTGTTGCTGGGATGTTTTCACGGAGTCGGTAAGGGGGCGCATGCTGAGAGTAAGAGGGCGCAGCGCCCCTGTTCCCCCGTTTAGACGAAAGCCTGTGTGTGCACACCTTTGTATTTTTCTGAGTCCACAAGATACCAGAAGTTTGAGGATCCCTGGTGGGCTTTGAGAGTAATGTCGTTTTGCAACGTAATGATTTCCATTTCAATCTCCTCAGCATTCAAGTTGAATACTTAAGAGTTGTTCAGAAATGCATGTGATGTTACACTGTATGAAAGGATTAGCAGTGAATGCAACACAAGGCTGCAGTTTATCAAAGTCATGAAATCTTGCTTCAAACTCTTGCCCAAGCCTAGATATTAGCTGGGTGTACTTTTCTACAGCCCCGTCCAAGGCTACAGATGCAGGGGCATTTCCATTCAAAACTGACTGCACAGATGGAAAGTGCAGGAATTTCTAACTTTGCAAATGCACAGAGAAAATGTTCAGCTTTGCTCTGAATGCGTTCACAGCACTGATTATGTCCGATACAGTCTTACCTTTTGCCTTGCAGTTCACGTTTCAAGTGATTCAGCCCATGTTTACATTAGACCGTATCAGCGGATCATCAGATTAACGTTTTTAAAACGATTTGCGTGCACACAGCAACACCAATACACGATTTGCGTGCACACAGCAACACCAATACATGGATACGCTCGGCTCCGCAGGCATCCTGCGCTCCAAATCACTCCGCCCTGAACAGCGAGTGCCCTCTGGAGGGTGCGCACTCTGGCCTTGCGCAGCTCACAGAGCGCGCGAGTGTAGTGCACAAGCTGTGATTCGGGACTGAACTGCTGTGTGTGAGATCCCAGCGCATATCACTTACCACTTGCAAGTGGAAGGATGGCAAGCCTAAAGACAATCATAACTACACAATGGGCAGTATTTGCATCAGTATTTGCAGTATTTTCATACTTTTATACTCTTTAATGAAAGGTGATACAAGGCGGAAGTCTGCGCCGTTTTTCAGCAGTCGCATCACATGACCAACGCCAGCGAATCAGGAAGGTGGACGTCACAGTGACGTTGTCCAATGATGACGCCAGCTAGAGCTCAGTACAGCGTATCCGCGTATTCTCAATGTTTACACAGCACCGGAGCTGACACGATCTGGATTGAATACGTGGACCCTGGCGGATTCCCGTTTCCAGGCGGTTTAATGTAAACGGACAGTGCATCCGCGAAGAAAACAAGACAGATACGGTCTAATGTAAACTTGGCCTCAGTTTCCCTGTGATGTCTGTCAGAAAGGCAAGGTCAAGCACCCACTCAGTGTCCCGGAGCAAAGTAGTGTCCTGCCCTCTGGATTCCATGAACTCTTTGATTTCATCCAGAAGTGACAAAAAGCGCTGCAGAACTCGACCCCTGCTGAGCCATCGTATCTCTGTGTGCAGCAAGAGGTCACCGTACTCAGCTGACAGCTCCTCTAGAAGAAGTTTGAATGACCGGTGTTGTGTGGCATTCGCACGGATACTGTTGACAATCTTCATTACTGGAGTCATGACGTGATCAAAACCCATCACTTTGGCACAAATTGCCTGCTGATGGATGATACAGTGGTAACTGAGGAAACGGGGGAAAATCTGGATCGCTTCTGCAGCGTGCAATAAGACCAAAATGACGGCTGGTCATCGCAGGGGCTCCGTCGGTAGTTACCGATACCAACTTTTGAAGTGGGATGTTTTTCTCTGTAAAATAGTGCTTTATGGCCTCATAGATGTCAACAGCCCTTGTTGTGGTTTTCAGGGGCAGCAAAGTAAGCATCTCCTTCACAGTGAAATCACTGAACACCATTCTGACGAAGACCAGCAGCTGTGCCATGCTGGTTTTATCCACCGACTCGTCACATTGGATGCTAAAGTACCTGCATGTACTCATGTCACCATTCAGCTGTTCCACCAAATTGGTGGACATTGCTGATACTCTCCTGGCGATGGTGTTGGCACTTAGCTGAACATCCGCAATGGCAGCGAGGATCTCCTTCCCATTCTTGTGAGCTTTAAACAGTGTCTGCAACCACTGACATCACCCCTTTGACCACCTCTCCGTCCGAAAATGCCTTTTTGTGCTTAGCCAGGTAGTGTGCTGCTCTGAAGGAAGCTTCTGTAGCCGCTTTTGATTGCTTTGCCGGCTTGGTGAAAAAAGACTGTTGTCTACCCAAAGCTGCCTTGAGGTCATGAGTCTTTTCAGCACGTAATGTGCTGCCTGGAGGGTAGCTAGCATCAAATGTTCTGTGGCATGTAGAAAAATGTCTCTCCACATTGTGTCTCTTAGCCAAGGCTACGGCTGCTCCACAGATCAGACACACACAGCGTTCACCAACTTGAGTAAAGAACTCTTTCTCCCATTCATCCTGAAAGTGAGAAGTCTTCTTTTTCTTTCTCTCTGACATCATGTTTAAACACTTTTTTTTTTTTTTTAACAAAACTGCCTTTACTTATTGCACTGTGTTGATTGCTATCGATTGGTGGAATAATGACTGAGGACTGAATGCAAAGGGGAGTTGGCGCGCTGGCATAGTGGGCTAAACTTTGCCCCGGCAAAGAAAATGATCTACATTAGGCGTCTATTTTAATTTAAAAAATTAAAATAGACACCTAATGTAGTGGGGAGTGGCTCTTTTACTACTATAATTATTTTGACGGTGATATTTGTTTTTTCTTATATAGTGTATCTTTTTCATATTTCTTGTTCCTTTCTATTTAATTTATTATTATTATTATTATTACACAGTCAGTTGTGCTTAGCCTTAAGTAAATGGAAATAACTACTGACCAAACTTGAACAATAACATCTCTTTTTATTTGCATCCCTCACTGCCATTTCTGCCTAAGGTTATGGTCCTTTCATTTAGGTTACTGAGGCTAATTTCCTCAGTTCATTTTTCTTTTTGAATTTTAGCCTTTGAGCTTGAGCGCTTGCATTCAATATCACACATGTCTAGACTTTGTCTGTGATCTAGTCTGGGACATTTCCATCAAAAATCTGACAGTCACAGTGTTCATCCCAGATATCAGTGTCAGATTTTCAACAAAAACAGACAAGCCAATATGAGAAACTGTTTTTCCCTCTTCCCTTTCAATCTTGCAAACAATCAATCATAAAATGCTGTAGGGAGTCCATGTAAATGGCACTGTGCACACGTGTGTAAAAATGATCACACGCTATCAATACTCACAGGTGAAATGTCCATCCATGACCTTTTCACTTGATGGTTTGTACAGTTCAGTGCTGCACATGCAGGAATTTTTCTTGTAATTTTTCTCACCAGTGACATAACTTGTCCAGTTTTGTGTAGCTTCCAGTACTCTAAATGACCGTTCTGCTTAACTCTGACGAGCCTATGAGCCCTCCAGATTTTATACAGAGCCCAGTGTTCAATCCATCAGTTAACTGATCTGGCACATCTTAATTGTGTGATGGTAGTGCCATAAATAATGGCGTGGCGGAGTAGTGTCTGAAGTGGTGCCCCCCCCACACACACATTTTTACCAGTGAGCTCACTATATAGTCCTTTATATTGAATTCCCTAGAGAGTGAGTAGGGGAGTAGTGAATGAGTGAATTCGGACACAGCACACAACTTTCCCGAACTCCTGACCTTTCCCATGATTTATTGTGGAAGCTGGTATCTTTCTTCTGTTCCACTGTGTTGATGTTTGTAGCTAATAGCTATGTAGATGGTTACACTGGTCTGGTTTTCTGACGTGCTCTGGGGATAATGCAATCAAAGTGCCCCATCCGTCTACCCTCATGGAATGGATAGATAACATGAAGTTGTGGCCTGACATCAGCTATGTTGACATTGTCAAGTATTTTATTCTTAGTGAGGGCGTTGATGTCGAGGAGCTAAGGAACTACAGAAGCATGGAGGTTTACAATCCTCTACAGCAGTGTTTCACAAAGTGTGAGAGACCTCAAGTGGTCCGCGAGGTGATCTACAAATGTAGTCAGCGTTTTCAAGATAAGCTAGCGTATGCTTTGTAACATTTATTAGAAAGTTAAATTTATCCAATCTTGTTTTTAACAGCAATCAAACGGGCCTGTAATTTCATCATTATTTAAAAAGCGTTCTGCATCTGAATTTGCACCACATAAAACTTGTAGTGTGCACATGCTCTTATTCCGCCTCTCGTCTCTAGGCAATAGTCACCTCACAAATCTCTGCCTCACAGGCAGGCAGACCTGAAAACAAGCAAACTAAAATTCTGAACATATAATAGGCTAATCCTAACTAGCTCGTATTCATGGTGATTTTTATTTTATTTTTTACTGAAAGTGAAACAACGAGGATGCGAGTACCCTTCCAGGGATGGATGGACGGACGGACGGACATCCCCACAACATACCCCTTCGGGCCTTTTGGCCAGCAGGGATAAAAATTACATGCAGTTGTTTGAATGCCCGTTTATAGTCAATCATCAGCACACTGACAGAGCTGTGCAAGGCAGATTTATCTTAATGCATATGTAGCATTCCTGGTCAGATCTACATCCACACTTTAGAAGTTCTTAGCAAACCTTTGATGCTTCTGATGAAGATATTCGCAACCCATCAGTAATGTGCAACACACAGGACAACTTGGTGAGATGGAAGAAAGGCTATGGCAGGAGTCAAACCACAGTCCCCAGAATCTCCAGGCACAGCATCGCTGATGTAGCAGAGGAGGCAAGGCACCACAGGGAGGTGAAAGACAACTGGGACACAACCTGGGCAGAACCCTGGCACAGGAGTTGTCTGGAAAGAGCCAATAAACTAGCCTGCTGCAGCAGCAAGGACAGAATGGGAAATGTTTGATCACAATGTAGACCAGATGCTGAAGGCTGCGACTACAGAAGAGGTAGGGGAAGAAGCTCAGGGCCATGTTGACAAATCATCTGGGGCAGATTGCTTTCAGAAGGAGGAGCTGAAAGCCAGAGGAGACACCCAGACAAGAAAAGTGATGCCTCAAGGAGATGACAATCCAAAAGCATGATCTGCAGAGGCTGAAGAAGGCTTTTCATGAAGCATCAGAGAATGAAAAAACAGTATTCACCGAAATCTGAAGCAACCGGAGGGAGCACATTAAATTCTTACACAGGGATGAGTGCCACCTCAGGGACAGGAGGTGACAGATGAAGGAAAGGGTGGATTTCACCAAGAACCCATTCAAATATCTGTCAAAGCTCCTAGGCAACAAAATATTGGGAGTTGAAAGCAACCAATGAAGTGAAGCAACACCATCAAATCCACAGCAACCCCAGAAGAGATGACAGCTTGGGAGAGATTGAGAAACTCAAACAGCCCCATTTGCAGGAGGAGAACAACTTCCTTTAGAAGGCCAGAGGGAGAATGAAAATCTCTTTCACACACACCAAATTACATTCTGTACAAGGCATACAAGTGCTATGAAAGGCTCAGGGAGATCAATAAAGTTTCTGAGAATAGCATGGAACAACTTTCTCACTGATCACTGGTTGGTTACCAAGGAATGCTTCATCCTTAAGGAAGAAAATTCTGCAGAAAATCAACTTCATACCAGATCACTCAACATGGAAGAGAAAATCTTTCTTGGGATTCTGGCAAGAAGGCTGACCACTTTCATGTTGGACAAGGAATACGTCATTTCAGAAGGGTGGAGTTCCAGGGGTACCTGACAGTTTTTGGTCTCAAAACACATCAATGTAATCTCCAAGATCATCAAGGATGTGAAGAACCACCACAGTGACCTGACAATACTGTGGCTTGATCCAACAAATGCCTAGAGAACAATGCCCCACAAACTCGTGGCAACAACAGTCAAGGCCTACCATGTCCCAGAGTGATTCCAGAAGCACTTGCGGTGCTACTTGAAGTTTAGCATGCCCTTCACCTGCAGAAACTTCACTACTGACTGGTAAAGATTCAAAGTGGGCATTGTCACTGGGTGCACAATCACAGTGATTGTTTTCTGCAGTGATGAACCTTCTCATTAAGTCAAGGGGGCAGTACTGGCAAGTGGCATTCAACAGGCACCCATCAGGGCATTTATGGGCAACCTCACCATCACAAGGAAATCAGTGCCTGAAGGGAGATGGATTCTGGAGAACTTGGTTGAGCTCACTGACTGGGAAACAATGGAGTTTAATCCAGAAAAACCAGAAGCCTGCTACTGAAGAGGGGGTGCATCCAGGACTGATTTTGCTTCAAGATCAGAAAAAGACATCATCCCAACAGTCCAAGAGAAACCAGTGAAGAGCTTGGGGAAGTGGTACAGGCCAGACTTCAGAGTGCAAAGGAGCTGCTCATCCAAGCAGAAATCTGGATGACATCCCTGAACAAGAGTGGCCTACATGGCAAGTATAAAGCCTGGAGATACCAACACAGAGTCCTTCACAGACTGCTCTGGCCACTACTCATTTACAAGGTACCCATCTCCACTGATTAAGGGCTGGAGAGGAAGGTAAACAGCTACCTAAAGAAACAGCTGGGGTTCCCCAATAAGCTTCTTCTCAATTGGGTTGTCTAGCACAGGCAGCAAATTACAAATGCCAGCAACATCCATGGTTGAGGAGTACAAGGCAACAAAAACACACCAGGCCATGATAATGCAAGAGAGTAAAGATCCAGGAGTCCCAGGCAGGCACTAAAGTTAAAACAGGTTGCAAGTGGTCAGCAAGCAGACCAATGAGGGAAGTGGAAGACTGCTTGCACCACCTGGGCAAGCTGGAACAAGGTTAACTTGAAGGAGCAGTGACATATAATGCAGAAGGAGGTCTGTAAGGTACAGGAAGAAACCAGGCACATCAAGGCGGTAGCCATGAACAAAAAAGGCAGTTGTACAAAGTGGAAGAGCATGCAAGAGAGGGCACTGACCTGGCAAGACATCTGGAACATGAAAGATCACTGAATCAAGTTTCTGTTATGTTCAGTTTATGATGTTCTGCCTACTCCATCAAATCTCCACACATGGGGGTTGGCAGAGAGCCCCAGTTGTACGTTCTGTGGAAGGCCAGCCAACTTTGAGCGCATCTTCTCCTCATGCCAATCAAGTCTGGTGGACAGCAGATATCATTGGTGACAACCAGATTATGACCCAGTTGGCCCCTGGTAAGGAGCAGGCAAGGAAGAAGTCAAAACAACATTCAGTTGGCCCATGTTTTGTCCCATTCCTCAGGTCAGGGGAGAGTACAGCAGCAGAGAAGAGGAGCAGAGAGATCCTGGCCACAGCAAGCAAATGGGAGATGCAAATGGACCTCAAGATGCAGCTCAAATTTCCAGAAGAAATGGCACACATTAACCTCAGACCTTGTTCATTGGTCTCAAAGCAGGTCATCCTTATCGGGCTGGCAGTGCCCTGGGAAAAGAGGATGGAAGAGGCGTGTGTGTGTGTGTGTGTGTGTGTGTGTGTGTGTGTGGTGGGGGGGGGGGGGGAGGGATGGCGAAAACTAAAAAAAAATCTTGACCGACCACCGAGCCTCATTAGTGGGTTAACCTATGAGTTTAAACAGGGATGCAAACGGCGCGCCTTTTGGCGGATGCCGCCTTTTTCACGGCTGAATCGTGCAGATCCGAATTATTTTTTATTTTATTTTTTTTTTTTTTTGGGGGGGGGGGGGGGGTGTTGGAGTGTCTGAATAATTTCATCAGAGTAAATTTTGTATTAAAATTACTAAATAAGCAAATGCCGTTACAGTCCATGAAACATAGGAAGTATGAGAAGAAAACAGTAAATCAGAAAGCTGCGCACGTTTGGAACATACTCTCCAGTCTCCTTTTTTTTAAAAAGGGAGATCACCACCTCAGTCTGCCAATCCAGAGGCACTGTCCCTGACCTCCATGCAATGTTGAGGCATGTCAGCCAAGACAGCCCAACAACATCCAGTGCCTTCGGGAACTCAGGCCGAATCTCCTCCACCCCCTGGAGCCTGGCCATCAAGGAGCTTTTTAACCACCTCAGCCCCTGTGATTTGGTGAGTCCTCCCAAGTACCCTCAGACTCTGCGTCTTCCTCGGACAACATGAAGGTGGGATTGAGGAGATCCTCAAAGTATTCCTTCTACCGTTGGATGATGTCCCCAGTTGAGGTCAACAGCACTCCATCCTTGCTGTATTCCTTTCCTGAGCCGCCGGACGGTTTGCCAGAATCTCTTCGAAGCCGACCGAAAGTCACTTTCCATGGCCTCTCCGAATTCCTCCCACACCCGAGTTTTTGCTTCAGTGACTGCCAGAGCCACGTTCCGCTTGGCCCGTTGGTATCTGTCTGTCAGCTGCCTCTGGAGACCCACAGGCTAACCAAGCCCGATAGGAGGACTCCTTCAGCTTGACTGCTCCCCTCACCATAGGTGTCCACCAGCGGGTTCGGGGATTACTGCCACGACTGGCACCAACAACCTTGCAGCCACAGCTCTGCATGGCCACCTCCGCAATGGAGGTGTGGAACATGGTCCACTCAGATTCAATGTCTCCATCTTCCTTTGGTATGCAGTTGAAGCTCTGCCGGATGTGACAGTTGGAAGCTGAAAAACGTCAATGATTGCTCTGCAATTAACCTGCCTTTCCCTGTGCATCAGTGTTCTGCCCCAACCCAGAGGCTGTTACACTGGTGCTGAAATCTGGAAACACTGAAGGGAACCATCCTTCAAGGATCTTGTCACTGTCCAGCAAAACCAGCACCAAGTGCTGTTCACCCTTTGCTAAGAATAAGAGCAGTGCTTTGAAGCCCTGCTGCAGACCTAGCAGGAGGGTTGTCAGGCGTTCTGGAATCTGCTCATGTCGGTGGGCACTCCAGCCGCCATGTCTTGGGCTTCCCCCACGGCACTGTGACAAAAATGGGCCTGTTCGATGAGACTGAAGCATTCCTGGCATTCTTTGAGTAAGCTGTGGGGATGGCCAGTCAAACAGTGAGCAGCTTGCCTACTGCTGTTACTAACCAGGGAAGTGCAGCTCACTGCTCGGCAACTCTCCACCGACAACAGGCTGACATACGCCAACCTAGAGTGAGCAATCTTGCAAGGTGTTGGTCACACCCCCGAGCAACACCAGCAGCACTTCTGCTCACTAACCCCAGAAGAGGTCAGCAGGCCTTTCGTATTCTGCCTACAGCTCTGGGTTGCCTGCTGAGGGTGGAAGACTACAATGCCAAGGGAATTGGTGACATGGTGGTACTGGAACAGTAGCTCATTGCTCGGCTGCCAGGAGGGACAGCAGAGTGGGTGCAGTGCCACCAGCTGGTGTCACTGGACTGAGTAATCACATTGGCAGAGGGCCATCTTGTGGTGGTTCCGGTGGCAGGAGGACTTCCTGGCTCTTTCTTTCATCCTGTTCCCCTTGTCCCTGCACCATGGAAGTGGGGGCTGACTTCAGTGAGACTGGTGTCCCTCTCCTTGTGTTTGTCATTCCCCCACCCAGGTGAGTAATCTCTGCACTGCTAGTGCAGAAGTGAAGCCTGGGCTAGTGTGCTGGGGTTGCAGGGAACTTGGGCATTTCCAGGATCAGTGCCATGTGATAGAGGTGGGGGCAGTGGTCTAGATCCCTGATGTGCCAGAGACCACCCTGCCAGAGCAGGTCACATACTGGTGTGTATCCAAGGGAATACAGATCTTGCATTGGTGGATTCAGGCTGTAATCGGACTGCCTTCCGTCAAAGTCTGACTCAATGTTTCACCTTGAATACAGCACATTTGAAGGTTCTGTGTATACATGCAGTTGTTCATGAGTGTCCACTGGTGCTGGTTTGTATCCACTTTCAGTGGATAAACCATAGTGTAGAAGCAGTGGTTAACCTATACCTGGCCCACCAATTCTGGGAACCAATTGGCTGGGGTTTGAGAGTTTAAAGGAGTGCATAGCAGTGGGAGGGTCCTGCAGTAGCACATCACAGGGAACTCCCGGTGTAGCATTTGGCTGGGGAAGCTGTTTCGGATCCTCCCACATCAGAGCGGGGGGAGCACCCCTTCCTTTTCCCTCAAGGATTTCCCTTTGGCGCAAGCATGAGATGAGACTTTATGTAGTGCTTTTGACCAAGTGAGAGTAGTTGATGGCTAGTTCCTCCAGTCAAATGTTCCACTCTCCTACCTGTATTTTGCAGTAAGTAAAGATGGGTTGTACAGAGTGATGCGGAACCTTCAAACCAATGAACAAAATAGACTCCATTGTTTAATCCCAAAGAGCTGTAGGGAACTTGTGTTCCATGTGGCTCATTATAACCCCATGGCAAGACACTTGGAGCAGGGGGGAAACTAGCCCATCTCATGGCCAGATTTCTGTTGGCCAGGGATTCACGGGGATGTCTGTAGGTGGTGTGCAGCATGTTGCAAATGGCAGCTGGTAAATCCAGCTGCCACGCCGAAGGTGCCTTTTGTGCCCCTTTTTCCCCATTGGGACCCCCTTTTGAAATAATTTGGATGGATCTCTTTTGGACCATTAGAGTTGTCTGCATGAGGGCATCGCTTTTATTTTTTAAAATTTTAGTCCTCATGGACCATGCAACATGATGCCTGGAAGTAGTGCCACTGTGGAACACTTCTGCACATAGTGTTGCGTAGGCACTGTTTATCTCCCAAGTCAGGATTCTGAAAGAAATCCTGACTGATCAGGGCATGACGTTTGTCATGCACCCTTTGTGAACTCTACAAGTTACTGGGACTTAAATCGATCCACACAAACACTTATCACCCACAGACAGCTTGGTAGAATGGTTTAACCAAAACCCTTAAGAACTTAATTCATAAGTTTGCGGGTGAAAGTTCACATGACTGGGATAAATGGCTTGAGCCCCTGTTTGCAGTACAAGAGGATCCAGAAACCTTCACTGGGTTTTCCCCATTCTAATTATATGGCATAAGCTTCCTGGTATCCTTGAGGTGAAGTATGAAAATTGGGAGGAGGGACCCTCTAACAGTAAAAGTGAAATTTTGTATGTTCTTAATCTGCATGCAAAACTCCTACACACTCGGTCACCTAACCCAGGAGAATTTGTGGCAGGTGCAAGAATGGCAGGCCCGACATGCTTTGAAGAAGTCACTCTGGGAGATAAAGCACTAATGTGTGTGTATATATATTTATTATCCACGTCAAGCTCTAAATTACTTGTCAAATTGCAAGGACCCTTTCGAGATCAGAGAGTTGGCAATGTTGACTATGAGGGTGATGTGAACAGATGGGGTGGAGCCCGACAGGTATAATGCCTCAACCTGCTTAAGTTATGGAGTACAGGGGTCCTCGTGGCATTGGCGTTGGTAATTGCAGAGAGGGTGGCGCTGGGGCTGGAGGCTTTTTGGGGGGACACCCATCCTGGTTCCCTGTGGATACCACCTCTCTCACTGGCCCAAATTGCAGAGCTTGCCAAGTTGCAAGTGGAGTTTTCTGATGCGTTCTCGCCCCTTTCCAGTCATGCTCACCTCATGGAACACTACATTGAGATGTCCCCAGGGATGCTGGTACAAAGCTGCCCTTACCACTTACCCAAGCATAAGGAAACTGTGGTTCGGGATGAACTCAGGGGCATGCTTGAGATAGGAATAATCAAGGAGTCACACAATAAATGGAGCAACCCGGTGGTCTTGATCCCCAAGACGGATGGGTTGGTGTGGTTGTGTGGATTGCTGAAAAGGTCAGTGCAGTGTCTAAATTTGATGTGTAGCCAGTGCCTTGCATTTGAGGAGTTGCTCGATCAGCTAGACAAAGCTTGGTTTTTACTTTACCAGTGTATTTGACAAAGGGATATTGGCAGACCCCGTTGACTTCTCTATTGCGAGAGAAAACAGATTTTTCTGCCCTGTTCAGCTTACCCCAGTTCATCACACTTCCATTTGGGTTGTTTGGGGCTCCCGCACTGTTCCAGCGGCTCATGTGCTTACCATCTATGCTGCAGCCTCTCTAAACAATATATCGTTCTATATAGTAGTGACTTGGCTGTAGAATCCTCAAATTGATAAGACATGGCCATTGCGACCTGCCTTAGGCCCAAGTCTAAAAAGGGGCCTAAGACAGTTCCTGGGGCTGGTTGGCTACTATTGTAGGTTTGTACCTGATTATTTGGAGGTCACCAGCTGCTGGCTGATTTGAGCTCTTTAAAAAGGGGCACCAGATCCAGTCCAGTAGACAGTGCAATGCCAACAGGCATTCACGAAGATATAAAGGCTTCTCTGTGTGTGTGTGGGGGGGGGCTGCTTTCACACTCTCCGGACACGTCGGACAGAGGACCATGGGCTGTTCTGTCCCAGATAGTGGAGGGAGACGAGTACCCAGTACTGTACATAAGTCACAAGCTCTCAGTGCAGGAGATGAAGTACAGTACCATTGACAAGGAATGTCTAGCAATCAAGTGAGTGTGCTTTACCCTCTGATACTATCTGCTGGGGCACCCTTTCACCCTATGCTTGCATTACACCCTGCTCCAGTGTCTCTACTGCGTGAAACATGCCAAAGCATGGATCATTCATTAGTATCTGGATCTCCAGGCTTTCAAGTTTGAGATGGTCCACAGGTCAGGGGCGCAGATGGTGGTGGCAGACTTTCTTTCCAGTTGGGGATTGGGGGAGTTGGCTGCAGGCTGGACAGCTCCCCAGCCTGAGTTGGGTGGTGGGGGTGTGGTCAAGCACCAGTTTGTGAATGGAGAGTGAGGCCAGGGAAGGTGAGTGGCAAAATGATCACACTTATGTAATCTCTGTGCATGTGTCTGTCTTGCAGTGACAGCAAAGGGCTTACATGAAAGAAGGAAATGAAGAGGGAGAGCTTCCCTGCATGCTATGTTTGTGTGTGCATGTGTGAAAAAGCAGGTGTTGAAGGCTGAAAAGCGTAAATAAATATACCCAATGTTCCCTCCAAAACTCATGAACATCGAATGAGCGGTGTGGCAACCAAGCAATACATTTTGAAATGGGGAGCACTATGTAGCTCATGAGGCTAACTTGTGCTAACTTACAATATCACCTGAAAAGATATCCCAGAACAAATGTCAGAGGAAAGTTCCATGCATTTTTAGACCTCGTAAGCCCCACAAAACAGCATGGGGAAAATTTTCAATATCCATATTCCATCCAACATTGGCTGCCATTATGTCCTTGTTTGAGCTATCCACTATTCCTTCGCAATTTGTCGTGTGTCTGTCTGTCAAGTTTATTCTGACCAACTTTTAAGGAAAACCAATGAACGGCGTAGACGTGAAAGGGTGTGGTTTTTTTTTTTTTTTAAATTTAATTTAATTTTTTTATTTTTATTTTTTTAAAGGTTTAAAACATCACAAATTCTAAAATGGCTGGCTCCCTGTTGGGTGGAGCTGATGCAAAACAAAGGGAAATATGTTTGTCTTGGTGAGGACAATGTTCCCTCCAAAACTCCATGAACGTTGTGGCATCCAAAGCTATACATTTTAATCCAAAATATTTGGGGGTACTATGATGTCTTCTAGCCTCATGCAAGGCAAATAATCCAAGAATAAACTTTTGCCTCATTTTCACGAGTGCACAAAATTTCCTGAGTTTTTGAACGTTTCCAAGGTGTCAAATCCATATTTATAGAATAATAAACATGCTGAAAATAATACAACCCAATCCCTTCACAACTTAAAATCAGTAACATCTTGATATGAAACATACCAAATATGGCATGAATCCACCAAACCAGCTAGGAAGAGTACATCAAAATCTAACGCGTGTTTTGGCAATGGAGTTATTCTTGTCCATGTCCAAATGGTGGCACGATACCAGAGGCTGTCTTTGGGCATGTGGATATCTTCCGAACCAGGAGATCTTATCTGTGAAGGTTTTAGCTGTATCAGGCAATGCATGGTGAATTTATGACCCACTTCCTGTTTGTGTGGACAAATGTATGTGCAAAATTTCTTGAGTTTTTAGCAATCATAAGCCCTTCAAAACAGCATGGGAAAATTTTCAAAATCCCACATTCCATCCAACATGACTGACTTCCTGTTGGATGGAGTCAAATACAACTAAGTCAACTTTGTCCTGCATCACAAGAGTATCGATCACACAATCTCTTGCTGATCTGAGCAACTTCATCTCAACCATAGCTTGTTCTTGGGGGCTCTATAGAGCTCTGGGAGCACGACCAGTCCCTTGCTCAGTGTTAGCTTATGGCAGTCCATCATGGTCTCTGATGACGGTTCATCTTCCTCCCTTCTGACGTCCATCCTCTCGATGGGCCTGCATGCAAGAAAGGAGACCAATGCAGGACCCACAAACTTGGGGGCAGATGGTGTAAGGGAAGATGCTGGCTGGGGCAGTTGGGTAGAGTCTTGGGGCTGCGCGCTTCTCCTCCTGGTCTCTTGTGTGCTTCTCCTCAAAGCGCTGGACTCCATTCTTGACTGTGCTCCTCCAAGTGGTCCGGTTGGAGGCAAGTGTCTCAAGGTCTCCAGGAGGGATGTCATATGCGTTCAGGGCTGACTTCAGGTGGTCCTTCCATCTCTTCTTTGGGTACTCACAGGGGCGCTTGCCTTCAGTGAGTTTGCCGTAGAAGACCAGGCGAGGAAGGCGAGAGGAGTGCATGCGGATGACGTGTCCAGTCCATTGAAAGACTCGGCTGAGGAGGATGGACTCGATGCTGGAAGATCCTGCAGTGCTGAAGATCTTGGTGTGGGGGACACGATCCTCCCAGGTGAGGGCAAGGATGTGTTGAAGGCATCAGATGTAGAAGGCTTCCAACATCTTGACTTGCCTCCTGTGCAGGGTTCAGACCTTACATCCATACAGGAGGGTAGAGACACAGATGGTGTGGTAGACTGAGACTTTCGTCTTGATTCGCAGGTGATGATTCGTGAAGACACATTTGCAGAGACTCCCAAAAGTAGAGGACGCTTGACTGATGCGGTTCGTGATCTTCCTCTCCAGGGAGGTGTCGTTCGAGATGATGCTCCCCAAATAGGTGAATGAGCCCATATGCTCCAGGGCTTGAGTGCCAATGGTGATTGCCACCAAAGGTTGGTTGTGGTAGAAGGATGTCTGTAGGGTGAGAGTTTTGGGGAAGTTGACCAGGAGTCCAAGTCTATGATGGGCTTCCTGTAAGGACCCAACAATCCTTTGGAGGCCCGGTGTAGATGAGGAGACACTGGCGCAGTCATCGGCATACTGGAGCTCCATGACGATAACGGGTTGGGTCTTTGTAGTGGCAGAAAGGCGTCGAAGGTTGAAGACTTTTTCCTTCGCGTCTGTAGTGAATCCATAGTCCATCAGTGCTTTTGATGGCATTTCTGGAGAGGAGAGTGACTGCAACAAGGTAGATGTTAGAGTACCGGAACGAGAATACATCCCTGTTTCACTCCCACAGAGACTTCAAAGGCAGGAGCGGTTTCACCTCCGACAAGGATCTTCGCCCACATGCCTTCGGAGATGGTCAGAAATGTCAGCAGCCATCCTAACTTTTGCAGCAAGCTCCAGAGAAGTGAGCGATTGACCATGTCAAATGCCTTTGTAAGGTTGATGAAGTCAATGTTTGTTTGTCTTTCTGATCCTTGTGAGCTTTTTCAAGTTGGCGACGAAGATCCTATCAATGGTGCCTCTCTCTGCACAAAAGCCAGCTTGGGATTCAGGGAGAATTCGCTCAGCAACGTGGACGAGGAGTTTGTGGAGCATGACGCAAGCATGGATCTTGCCGGCAACGTCGAAGAGGGAGATATCACAGCTGTTGCCGCAGGTGGAGCGGTCTCCCTTCTTTTTGTAGATGGTCACGATCGTGGAGTGCTTCCAGGTATCTGGAACCTTGCCCTGACGCCAGCAATTGAAGAAGTCGTCAGCAAGTTTGACAAGGAGGTAAGGACCCCCGTACTTGTAGATTTCTCTGAGGATGTTGACTTCTCCAGGTGCCTTGTTTGGTTTTTCAGAGATTCCATGGTGTGATGTACCTCGTCAAGGGTGGGAACACTCAAGTTCCAGAACTTGAGGAAGGGTGGGGAGTTCATCCAGAACCGTGGGGTCAAAGGGGTTGACCCTGTTCAGCAGCTCCTGGAAATGTTGGGCCCAGCACTCGAGGATCTGCTACTTTTCTTTTGAGGAGTGCTGTGCCATCTGCAGAACATACAGGAGCCATGGTGCATCAAGTTGGACTGTAGATGCCCTTGATGACATTGTAGAACTCATGGGTCTTGTCAGCAAAGCGTTGAATTTCTTCAGCTTTCTTGACCCACATTTTGACCCGCATTTTGTATCTGGCGAAGTCTGTGTTGTGTCTCTGATCTTGCAGCCTCCCACTTCCGTAGGAGTTTGGTGGATGTGGGGTTACTGAGGTGAGCTTGCAGAGCTGCGTTCTTCGAAGCGAGTGGGGGAAGGATTTTCTTAGAAGTTTCATCGAACCAGTCTGGGTGCTTCCTCCTTGTGAGTCCCAGGATATCTCCTGGAGGATTTCTGGAGGACTTCAAGGAGCGACAACCAGAGCTCTTTGACATCAGGCTCAATGTTTGTATCCACAGGTGGGAGGTTGTCCAGCTCATTTCAGAGCTTCTTTCTGAGAACTTGTCTGATGATGTCGTTGAGGGCCTTCACATTCAGACGAGGCTTCACTTGTTGCTTCCTTGCAGGTGGACGGAGGAGGACGTTGAGGAAGCTTTGTACTAGATGATGGTCTGTCCAGCACTAGGCACCTCATTGGACACGGGTGATCTGGACCTTGCGGATGTCACGACGGCGCACGATGATGTAATCCAGTAGATGCCAGTTTCTGGAGCGTGGGTGCATCCATGTGGTCTTCAGTTTCTCCGGGAGTTGAAACATTGTGCTTGTGATGCACAGCTGGTGGTCCATGCAGAGAGAGCATAAACTCAAGCCATTTGGCATTCATGTTTCCAGATCCATGTCTTCCAACGATACCGTCCCAGACGATGCGGTCGCATCCGACTCAGGCATTGAAATCCCCGAGGAGAGCAATTTTGTCTGCTGCAGGAGTACGGTGAAGAACTTTGTCCAACGAGGCATAGAAGTCATCTTTGACCTCATCTTCAGAGTGCAGCGTGGGGGTGTATGCACTGATGAGGGTCATATAGGATCCCTTTGCCAGGGGTATGCGGAGAGTCATGAGTCTTGGGCTGATGTCAATTGGAGATTTGGGAAGGCAGGGGAGATCGTTTCTGATGGCGAGCCCAACGCCATGGATCCTGGGCTCTGTTGCTGGAAGGCCTCTCCAGAAGAATGTATATCCAGCAGAGGTTTCCATGAGGGAGTCTTCATCAGCGAACCTTGTCTTGCTGAATGCACAGATGTCCACCCTGTAGTGCTGAAGTTCCGAAGCAGAGAGGGCTGTGCGACGTGGGGGCCGGTTTGTTGTAGAGTTCAGGAATGTTCTCACATTCCAAGCAGCAAGGATAATTTTATTTTATTTATTTATTTTTTTGGGGGGGGGGGATTTGAATATTTCAAAGCATTGCAACCGCAGGAAGGGATGCTTCAACTACATTCAACGCTCCTATTGCCATTGTTGTAAATTCATGTCTCTCCCCTGGGTTTGTTTCTACTATCCTCAAAACTGCTGCAGTAACCCCTATCCTTAAGAAACCCAAGTTCAATTTCTTTTCTCTCCAACTATAGACCTATCTTTAATCTCCCCTTTCCAGCCAAAGTAATGAAAAGAATTGTTGCTTCCCAACTTCAATCCTTTCTTACTGCCAACTCATTCTATGAGCCATTTCAGTCCAGCTTCTGTAAACATCACGGCGCTGAGACAGCGCTCTTGCGTGTGGTTAACGATCGCCTCCAATCGGCTGATAATGGTTTTCTAAACATCCTCCTCCTAGACTTGAGTGCAGCTTTTGGCACGGTCAGTCTCAATGTTTTCATTTCTTGTCTCTCCTCCATTGGAATCTCTGATCTAGCCTTACAGTGGTTCAGGTCATATCTTGCTAATTGACGACAGTTTATCACGCTTGGTCCACACGTCTTCCATCTCTCTGGTCACATGTGGTGTCCCCCAGGGTTCTGTACTTGGGCCCGTCCTTTTCTTAATGTACATCCTATCAATTTGGCCAGTTAGTCCATAGTCATGGCCTTAACTTTCATCGTTATGCCGATGATATGCAGTTGCATTTTCTGATTTAAAATTCTGGATGCATGATAACTTTCTCAAGCTAAACTTCAATAAAACAGAAGTCCTACTGATTGGCCCCGAATTCTCATATCCCAAATATTTCAGTCTTTTAGTTGGCATTGATGGGGTTAAGCCCATAGCAGTGGTCAAAAATCTTTGCATACTATTTGACCCAAATCTCAATTTCAACTCTCGGATTAAATGCCTCACCAAGACTGTGTTCTTTCATCTCTGTAGTGGTGCACACCTCTGACCATTCCTGTCTAATAATGATGCACGATGGTGGCATGAACCAGAGTTTGTCCCTTATTGATTACTGCTACTCTCTCTTTGTTGGCCTCCCTGAAAAGTCCCTTCAAAAATTGCAGTACATTCTAAAACTGGGTAGCCAAAGTTCTCACTTGCACAAAACGCTTGGCCCACATCACCCCCATCCTTTCTCAGCTACACTGGTTACCGGTCCTGGATAAAATACAAAATACTGCTTCTCACCTTTGAAACTCTACATAACCTGGCTCCCCTCTACCTTGGTGAACTCCTGATTCTCTGCTCATTCTCTCGAATCCTCTTCTTGTAACTTACTTATTGTCCCACGTACCAGACTATCCACCTTGGGAGGCAGGTCCTTCAATGCCATGGTCTCCAGGCTCTAGAATACTCTCCCTCAATCTCTTTGGTCTTTCTCAGCCTTCAAATCTGATTTAAAGACTTTTTCCATGAGTATTTCCTCTTCTGTTTTTCACTTTTTTTTTCTCTTGTAACCTGGAGTCTGTGAAAGGCACTATATAAACTAAAAATTAGTGTGTGTGTGTGTGTGTGTTTTTTGGGTCTAACTTGCTGAGATGAATCTTCATCCGATGAGCAGACCTGCTTCCTCTTCAGATGCTCTATACAAGCTAAGGTCAGCTTTACAAATTGTGCAATTCACAACTCCCCCACCCCAAGAGTTCAGTGTGAAATGATCCCACACTTGGGAAGTTTTTGATTTTGAAGCTGCCCTCGCACTTTTTTGTGAACTGCTCTCCAGTAAGCAGTCATGTCAAAGCATTCCTAGTTGGCACGAAAGATGTGATGACATCACCAGCTAATAGACTATTAAATTAGTTGGCAACTAATTTGGTCCTTGATTTTAGTCAACTAAATTGTTGCATCCCGAGTGAAGGCAGAGAAAATCACTCTTCCTTCAACACAGGACATATCACACGTGCTGCCTTTCTAAAGCCGCCAGAAGAGTGGCTGACTCTTCCCATAAAATCTTCATCCCTCTCAGAAGATACCAAACTGTCCAGGACAAATCTACCAGATTTTGGAACAGCTTCTTTCTAGAAGCTTCCAGGTCTCTCAAATGATACTGCCTCTCGCCTACCTCTGTTGGAATTGACGGCCTACACCCCCCCCCCCCCCCAATGCACTAATGACTTAAAATTTTGAGCCCCCCCCCCCCCCCCCCCCCGAAAAAATACCAAAAAAAGAACAAATTATGGAATAAAAGTATTTGATGGTAAGACTGTAATTCCCCCCCCCCCCCCCCCAAAAAAAAAAAGACATTTAATATAGCTTTTTTCACAAATTGTTGTTCATTACACCGGTTTATTTATATTTTAAGTGAAAATTTTGCTCGACCTTTTTTAAGTTATTTATCGAATTTGCCATAAAGAAAAATGCTTGGTTTCTCAAAATCCAGTGAAACATGGGTATAAAATGTGCCTCGTCGGCTTTCAGCTCCTGTATGATTTTCAATTTCGTGGAATAATGGGCTAAATATTTAGAAAATCTGTTCCAATATATATATATATATATATATATATATATATATATATATATATATATATATATATATATATATATATATAAATGTTTTTTTTTTTTTTTTTTTTTTCTTGTCACTTGACTGAATATGAATACAATGCCTGGCTGAAAAGCCAGTCCACTGAAGGGGAAAGGATGTGGGAGCTGAGAGACTCCTTTGGTTCTGGTAATGGTTCCTTTTGCTTTTGCAGCAGCTTTATTCAAGTGAATGTTTTTGTGATCGTGGTTCTTGTGCAACAGTGAAAACAAGGTGGGACTGGTGATGGTTAAAAAAATAATTTAAAAAATAGGATCTACTAATTAAGTAACTAACACCAGATTTTTTTTTAACTGTTGCCTGATGCACATCTGGGGAAAAAGTTTATTCTTCCATTTTCTTCAAAATCTCACCTGGAGAACCAACATACTGTTGCAAGTTTATAATATCGTTTAGTTTGCGCTCGAAGTCTAGTTGTTATTCAAAAGGTGCTGGTAGTGTGTGTGTGTGGGGGGGGGGGGGGCTGTTTTTTTTTTTTTAATAAATATACCCCTGCTCCGAAGGAGGGGGGGTATACTGGTTTTACCTCTTTCCAAACACCAGTTTTCTCAGCAACCACAAATCATGGTCACTTGGGGTTCTATACCGTTTTCAGGTCTGTTGCCCATCAACTTCCTGATTACCAACTGAATGTATTCACGAAATGTAGGGTGGCTTTTTGGCGCTGTTTCAAAATGACCGTTTACCAGGATGCTATTTGAAATACAACCCCGATTCCAAAAAAGTTGGGACAAAGTACAAATTGTAAATAAAAACGGAATGCAATGATGTGGAAGTTTCAAAATTCCATATTTTATTCAGAATAGAACATAGATGACATATCAAATGTTTAAACTGAGAAAATGTATCATTTAAAGAGAAAAATTAGGTGATTTTTAAATTTCATGACAACACATCTCAAAAAAGTTGGGACAAGGCCATGTTTACCACGGTGAGGCATCCCCTTTTCTATTTACAACAGTCTGTAAATGTCTGGGGACTGGGGAGACAAGTTGCTCAAGTTTAGGGATAGGAATGTTAACCCATTCTTTCTAATGTAGGATTCTAGTTGCTCAACTGTCTTAGTTCTTTTTTGTCGTATCTTCGGTTTTATGATGCGCCAAATGTTTTCTATGGGTGAAAGATCTGGACTGCAGGCTGGCCAGTTCAGTACCCGGACCCTTCTTCTACGCAGCCATGATGCTGTAATTGATTCAGTATGTGGTTTGGCATTGTCATGTTGGAAAATGCAAGGTCTTCCCTGAAAGAGACGTCATCTGGATGGGAGCATATGTTGCTCTAGAACCTGGATATACCTTTCAGCATTGATGGTGTCTTTCCAGATGTGTAAGCTGCCCATGCCACATGCACTAATGCAACCCCATACAGTACCATCAGAGATGCAGGCTTCTGAACTGAGCGCTGATAACTTGGGTCATCCTTCTCCTCTTTAGTCCGAATGACACGGCGTCCCTGATTTCCATAAAGAACTTCAAATTTTGATTTGTCTGACCACAGAACAGTTTTCCACTTTGCCACAGTCCATTTTAAATGAGCCTTGGCCCAGAGAAGACGTCTGCGCTTCTGGATCATGTTTAGATACGGCTTCTTTGAACTATAGAGTTTTAGCTGGCAACGGCGGATGGCACGGTGAATTGTGTTCACAGATAATGTTCTCTGGAAATATTCCTGAACCCATTTTGTGATTTCCAATACAGAAGCATGCCTGTATGTGATGCAGTGCCGTCCAAGGGCCCAAAGATCACGGGTGTGCAGTATGGTTTTCCGGCCTTGACCCTTACGCACAGAGATTCTTCCAGATTCTCTGAATCTTTTGATGATATTATGCACTGTAGATGATGATATGTTCAAACTCTTTGCAATTTTACACTGTCGAACTCCTTTCTGATATTGATCCACTATTTGTCGGCGCAGAATTAGGGGGATTGGTGATCCTCTTCCCATCTTTACTTCTGAGAGCCGTTGCCACTCCAAGATGCTCTTTTTATACCCAGTCATGTTAATGACCTATTGCCAATTGACCTAATGAGTTGCAATTTGGTCCTCCAGCTGTTCCTTTTTTGTACCTTTAACTTTTCCAGCCTCTTATTGCCCCTGTACCAACTTTTTTGAGATGTGTTGCTGTCATGAAATTTCAAATGAGCCAATATTTGGCATGAAATTTCAAAATGTCTCACTTTCGACATTTGATATGTTGTCTATGTTCTATTGTGAATACAATATCAGTTTTTGAGATTTGTAAATTATTGCATTCCATTTTTATTTACAATTTGTACTTTGTCCCAACTTTTTTGGAATCGGGGTTGTACTTGGAGAACACTGCTCTTTATTTACTTGTTTCAGGGTTAATTATTTGGTGAAGTCAGCATTCATAATAAGTGTCCTATTCCTTGGTTTGCTTGCATTCTGATATAAGCGAGAGCAGGGGTATACGTAAGTGAGCAATAGCTCACAGTTGATCTTGTTTAATTCTATAAAAACTAAGTATTTTTGAATCTATGTATGGATGGGTCATTAAATAAAATCACAGGTAGGCTGTTGTCTGTATTTGTTGCTATTTCCATATTTCAGTGTGTAGGCCTATTTATTTTAAAAATATTGAGTTTTGTGTTTCTAGTTTGGCAAACATGTTTAGTTTTATTGTATAATTTTCTGCCTTAACAGTAAAAAAGTGTTAAATTTTTTCCTTTTTTTTCTTTTAAATACTACACATTTTGTAGCTGGTTTATGTGCAATATACTGGACTGCAGGTTGGACATGTACTTCTTGTTAATTTTGTAACAGTTAAGATGTAAAGCTTATTCACACCAGTAGTTGCTTATAAATCAAAACATTTCTGTAGATTGGTTAAAGGTTGCGGTTACTGAACTAAACATTTTTGTTTTTTGCAGGCTTCTGGATTTTGTTATGTGAATGACATTGTCATTAGTATACTAGAACTGCTGAAGTAAGTGCACAGTTTGTTCGCCAAGCATGTTACTTCATAATAGGAGTCACAAACACTGTGCTGTATATCCTTATTTAAATTTTGACATTTTTCTGAAGTTTCCTTCCATTTGTTCCCCGCCTGTCCCCAAATACCAACAGGTACCACCCACGTGTGCTATACATTGACATTGATATTCATCATGGTGATGGGGTGCAGGAAGCTTTTTATCTTACAGATCGAGTCATGACTGTGTCCTTCCATAAATATGGAAACTATTTTTTTCCAGGAACAGGTTAGTGTAAAATGGAAACGTTTTGAATATGTAGACTTTAGTATCATTGTAGTCTCTACAATATTCTTTGCATCTTTTCTCAACTTCTAGAGAAAATCTGTCATTCATTCATTCATTCACCTGCTTTCATAAGCTTCTTTAGTATCCTGAATATTGTGGTGAACAATGAAGGCATGATGTGAAAATTGTGTGAATGTTGATGCCCAAAAAAACTGCATGTTTACTGGCTGAGAAATGACACTTTTAATTCTCCTGAAATGTCATTCAGGTGATATGTATGAAGTTGGGGCCGAGAGTGGCCGCTACTACTGCTTGAATGTGCCTCTCCGTGATGGGATTGATGACCAGAGTGAGTGACTTTATTTGAATTCAATAGTAAGCTTTCTCTGCAAGTTGGCTGATGTTGACTTTGCACAATGAGTTCCAGCCAATAAAATGTTTCTTAAAAGGTGCCACGAGTGCGCAACAGCAGTATAATGTTTCAGTATACAAGAACAGCAGCAATGGGGGGAACTGGCACCAGTGTTAATACTGACAGTGAACAGATATTTAATGTGATTTGTGACAAACCTGAATAAGAATTTATTCCATATTTCAACTCCTTATATGGACATTATAACGTGATGTAGTGGCATTCATGTGATGTACTAGATTGATGTATAATAAAACTAAAGTAATAAAAACTTGGCACAGAGTGAGGCTCAGCCTACCAGTTTTAATAGACTGAGGCCAATATGGCTTTTTTCACATTTTGATTTTGTATTGTGGAATAGATCCCCTTATACTGCGGACGTAGGCTCTTTGCATCCAGTGTTTACATGAGGCAGAACATGTGAAAGGGGTCATTTCATTTGGTTATGATGGCTGAGGCTGCATAATCAGATAAAGAATCTTGTATGATGAATTTTTAAAGGACACAATGTGATATTTTGAGAAAACTAAACATGTTGGTCATGAAATCATGATCTATCCAAATCCCTTCCCATCTTTTTTGAGGAGCATTGTTTTCAATAATTTTCTCATGCATTTGTTGACAAACTGGAGAACCTTGGCCCATCTTTGCTCCTCAAAGACCATCATGATTGCAAGTAACTGTTAACATCACCTGTTTGATTATTTAATTGGTTTACCAAATTACTAGCCATAAATTGGCCCAGTCCCAACTTTTTTGGAATATGTTGCAGACCCAAAACACAGGAATTGGGATGTATATTACAAATGAAATGAATTTGACCAGACAAAACAAAATACAAGTCAGAGTAAATGTAGAATTGACTACTGGGTTTTTTTTGTGTGTGTGTGTTTTGTTTAAATAATTTGCATTTTCCATACGGTCAACTTTTTCTGATTTGGGGTTGGAGCTTGAAGCTATACCATTGTTGTTGGCTTGGCCCACCAAAGTCAAAAGTCATAATCCAGTGTGCTTAAGGACTAAATGTAGAGTGTGTGACTGTAGGGTGCAGGGCTATGTTCAAATATGTTTCTCAGGTACTGTAAATCTGATTGAGCTGAAAGTTGGTGGACTGCATCATTCTAATCTGGGTGTGTGTGGGGTTTTTTGTTTGTTTTTGATATACAAGTAGTTTGAATGTTGACTGGGTTACTTTAAAAACATGGACTTTTACAGCGCACCCACAGTCACAATTTTTATGATGAAACTTGAATATGTTCATCCATCATTTCTTTAGTCTTAGGTGACCTGGCAAGACATAACCACTCATGGTGTAATCTGCAAATAGTGCTTGGTCCCTGCCAGTCGTCACTTGAAATGATAATTTAAAAAAAAAAAAAAATTAACAAGAATATGTACTATTTATTTTTTCTGAATATTAGTAATAGTAACGGTAACTGTTTTTAAATGTTTGTTTGATTTACTTATTACAAAAGGTGTCTGGGGAGAAACATCTTGTATGCTAGGAAACTTATTTCTGATGTTTTCTCAGACCAAACAAATTGAAACGAATGTTTGCCTTGTAGTATTTTGCACCTATGTAGCCAGTATCTTGTAGCTGCAGTGTCTGATTTTGGCAAAACCTGGTAGACCTGTCCAAGAGGACACCTTGAGGCAATACCCCAAATTTCATGCAAGTCTTAGATTTCGGAGGGCTGTATAAGAAAGATGTATGATTTTTCAAGGGCACACTTAAATTTCAATATATCCTAAAATGTATAAGTTGCTAATTAAGCGTGGTTGCTAACAGCCAGTTTTAATGAAGCAAGCAACCAGTAATGAATTATGATGATTGATTTTTAATTATTTATCAATCATGAAGGTTGGTAGGTTTATATAGAGGGCATCATTGGTTGGCCATCTTCAAATGAGATAGGTGAAGATGAAATTCTATGGTACAGTTACAGTATGTATTTTATCATCTCTACAACCACATGAGCAAATGTTTTGAAAAAATTAATTTGTGTGTTCTCTCAATCAGCTGATATTATTGGTTATTATTTACAGTTGCGTACATGTCAACTGTATTTAATGATGCATTATTACCCAGAAATAAAGGAAACTCAAGTTTTATAATTTCATACCTGACATCAGGAAATAATTTTTCTGGTTTATATGGAATATAGTACATATAATTGTAAAATTCTGCTGAAGAAAACATTGATTAAAACATTCAGTTTAACTGCACTTGACAAAATTTTGGGTCATCACCCATATAGACTAAAGGATGCACCATTTTATCACAATGTCCAATTTTCTGAAAACTTTTTATATTCCGTCATTACAATGTTCAAAATGCCAATTTCTATAGTAGCGCCACCCCCCCCCCCACCCCCCCCCCCAAAAAAAAGTGTTCTAATATGATCTTAATTTTAAGTCAACTAATGTTATTAGGTTACAGACAATTATTTCAGCCAGTGATCAAACAAGTGGTGGACTTCTACCAGCCAACCTGTATTGTGCTTCAGGTAAAAATATTTTCCATGCTTTAAGATATTTTAAATGAATAATCTTTGCAAATTCTCATGTATTCAGTACATTGTTTGTAGTGTGGAGCAGACTCACTGGGCTGTGACCGACTCGGGTGCTTTAATCTGAGTATACGAGGTCATGGGTAAGAAGAATTTAATACAGTACATTTGATAGTCTGGTAAAGCATAGAGAGTAGTGACATATTTTATTGACTCCCTCCTGCTATCTAATGATTTCCTATGCAACAGAATGAGCGAGTGTGTGCGCGCGCACAAAAAAAAAAAAGCCATAGTGAAATGGACACAAGCCTAATCGGTGCAGTTTGTAATCAGATAGTAAACTGCACCTGGGCCATCACACTGAATGAATGACTTGCCTCAAAATGTGTGTGTAATAAAAAAAAAATTAATAAAGTCCACCATATGTGTGCATGTAATCCAATGACTTGTCCTGCACAAGCTGAATATAACCCAAAACAACACTTTCTGCTGTCTGTAACAATAAATAATACATTTTTGAAAGTTTGTTGAACTGGACCCACATTAATTACTTTATATACACTATATTTTTCCATCAGGGAATGTGTGGAGTTTGTGAAAAGTTTCAAGATCCCTCTACTTGTGCTGGGAGGAGGAGGATACACTGTCCGTAATGTGGCTAGATGTTGGTGGGTTATATACATGTGTAACAAACTTTTGTCTGTTTGTACACCACTATTTAGTGCACACTTCCCATGTTGGTGATGGATTAATTTTAATCAGCACCATGTGATATAAAGTAGCCAAAGTGACTGACTGTATGGTGTAATTAATTAAATGTTAAACTGATTTTAAAAAAATCTTAAGGAAAAAATATACAATGCACATTACAACTGATATGCAGTACACCTTGTGAGAAATATACTAGCTACTTGTACTTAAAATGAGCAAGTAAATAAATGAAAGAAAATAAGTCAGTTTGATAAATGAGTAAGTCGTATCTCATGTGGGTGTCTCAGCAAGTCATGTCTCATGAGCTTGTGGCTTTTTCTGGCCAGTGGTGAAGATTTTTCCTTTCATCTGCAAATGTGCTATCTGCTATTAATGATCATTCACTTGAAAATTGTAACTAACTTTTGTTTCTATAATATGTAATGATATGACCCTATAAATTATTAAAGAGTTCAGCCAAATTTAACAAACATCAGTAAAAACTACATTTTACTTGAACCGAACAATACAGTAGCTGCCAAGCAAACACTGTTGTAGAGGCACACAAAGAACTATGAAGAACAAGTAATCTCAAATTGTGGCTGTGGTATGTGTGCACTGGGAGGTTAGTACAAAGCAGTCCTTTCCCCAACAATAAGACATTGCATTTTTGTTTGGTGAAATGAACCAGCTACAGTTGTGCTTGAAAGTTTGTGAACCCTTTAGAATTTTCCATATTTCTGCATAAATATGACCTAAAGCATCATCAGATTTTCACATAAGTCCTAAAAGTGGATAAAGAGAACCTAGTTAAACAAACGAGACAAAAATATTATACTTGGTCATTTATTTATTGAGGGAAATGATCCAATATTACATATCTGTGAGTGGCAAAAGTATGTGAACCTTTGCTTTCAGTATCTGGTGTGACCCCCTTGTGCAGCAATAACTGCAACTAAACGTTTGCGGTAACTGTTGATCAGTCCTGCACACCGGCTTGGAGGAATTTTAGCCCATTCCTCCATACAGAACAGCTTCAACTCTGGGATGTTGATGGGTTTCCTCACATGACCTGCTCGCTTCAGGTCCTTCCACAACATTTTGATTGGATTAAGGTCAGGACTTGGCGATTTAAAAACAAACTTTATTCTTCTTTCACCATTATTTGGTAGAACGACTTGTGCGCTTAGGGTCGTTGTCTTGTTGCATGACCCATCTTCTCTTGAGATTCAGTTAATGGACAGATGTCCTGACATTTTTCCTTTAGAATTCGCTGGTATAATTCAGAATTCATTGTTCCATCAATGATGGCAAGCCGTCCTGGCCCAGATGCAGCAAAACGGGCCCAAACCATGATATTACCACCACCATGTTTCACAGATAGAATGAGGTTCTTATGCTGGAATGCAGTGATTTCCTTTCTCCAAACATAATGCTTCTCATTTAAACCAAAAAGTTCTATTTTGGTCTCATCCATCCATAAAACATTTTTCCAGTTGTCTTCTGGCTTGTCCATGTGATCTTTAGCAAACTGCAGACGAGCAGCAATGCTCTTTTTGGAGAGCAGTGGCTTTCTCCTTGCAACCCTGCCACGCACACCATTGTTGTTCAGTGTTCTCCTGATGGTGGACTCATGAACATTAACATTAGCCAATGTGAGAGAGGCCTTCAGTTGCTTCCAAGTTATCCTGGAATCCTTTGTGACCTTGCTGATTATTAGACACCTTGCTCTTGGAGTGATCTTTGTTGGTCAACCACTCCTGGGTAGGGTAACAATGGTCTTGAATTTTTTCCATTTGTATACAATCTGTCTGATGGTGGATTGGTGGAGTCCAAACTCTTTAGAGATGGTTTGGTCACCTTTTCCAGCCTGATGAACATCAACAACGCTTTTTCTGAGGTCCTCAGAAATCTCCTTCCACAAACATGTGTTGTGAAGATCAGACTTTGATGGATCCCTGTTCTTTAAATAAGAGAAGAGTGCCCACCCACACCTGATTGTCATCCTATTGATTGAAAATACCGGACTCTAATTTCACCTTCAAATTAACTGCTAATCCTAGAGGTTAACATACTTTTGCTACTCACAGATATGGAATATTGGATCATTTTCCTCAATAAATAAATGACCAAGTATAATATTTTGTCTCCTTTAACTGGGTCCTTTTTATCTACTTTTAGGACTTGTGTGAAAATCTGATGATATTTTAGGTCATATTTATGCAGAAATATAAAAAATTCTAAAGGGTTCACAAACTTTCAAGTACCACTGTAGCTCTATACTCTTAGATTTAGAGAGACACACAAAGTCTTCTGTCTTAGGTCTGCGCAAGGACCGCAGTGCTCATTGAGGAGAAAAGCTTTTACTTTTCAACCAGAGCTTCTGCTTCAACTTTTGGGTCTTTTAGCTTTGTGCTGTGTTCTGATTTTGCAGAACAAATATGGTCTGTGCAGTGTAGAGCTTGTGAGTGGCACAAACAAAGTTCACAGCTACTGAATAACATTAGCCTGCTAGCTGAAAGATAAGAACTTGTTAAAGGATGCTCATTTATATTGTTCTGTTATCTTGGATCAGTTGTCAGCAGTTAATCAAATATTTAACTTATAAATAGTATGTCAGTATACCTATTTTAGCCAGCTTATTAAATGTGTAACGTAAGCCCTGAACTCTGAATGTGTTACTTTTTTGCACCTGTGAAATTAATCTGCAGCAGGACAGTGGTTATGAATCTAACTATGGCTCTATAAATACCAGATAAAAATCACAGGCAATAAGTCACTTGAACACGTGTGCGCGCGCGCACATGCATGTTAAGATGTTCAAAATAATCACAAAGTGAGTATGTGATGTACAACCCCAATTCCAAAAAAGTTGGGATGCTGTGTAAACTGTAAATCAAAACGATGTGAAGATTTGCAAATCACAGAAACCCTATATTTCATTGAAAATAGTACAAAGACAGCATATCTCACGACACAGATTTTGATTTTTGAAAAAAATATGTTCATTTTGAATTTGATGTCAGCAACAGGTTTCAAAAAAGTTGGGCTCGGGGCATGTTTACCACTGTGATGAATCGCCTCTACTTTTAACAATACTCTGTAAATGTTTGGGAACTGAGGAGACCAACTGCTGTAGTTTTGAAAGAGAAATGTTGTCCCATTCTTGCCTGATATACAGTTTCAGTTGCTCAACAGTTCGGGGTCTCCTTTGTTGTATATTGCGCTTCAGAATGCGCCAAATGTTTTAAGTGGGAGACAGGTCTGGACTGCAGGCAGGCCTGTTTAGCACCTAGACTCTTGCTACAGAGCCATGTAGTTTTAAAGGAACAGTCCACCGTATTTCCATAATGAAATATGCTCTTACCTGAATTGAGACGAGCTGCTCCGTACCTATCCGAGCTTTGCGCGACCTCCCAGTCAGTCAGACGCGCTGTCACTCCTGTTAGCAATGTAGCTAGGCTCAACATGGCCAACGGTATTTTTTGGGGCTGTAGTTAGATGTGACCAAACTCTTCTGCGTTTTTCCTGTTTACATAGGTTTATATGACCAGTGATATGAAACAAGTTCAGTTACACAAATTGAAACGTAGCGATTTTCTATGCTATGGAAAGTCCGCACTATAATGACAGGCGTACTAACACCTTCTGCGCGCTTCGGCAGCGCATTGATATCTGAGCTCAGATATCAATGCGCTGCCGAAGCGCGCAGAAGGTGTTAGTACGCCTGTCATTATAGTGCGGACTTTCCATAGCATAGAAAATCGCTACGTTTCAATTTTTTAACTGAACTTGTTTCATATCACTGGTCATCACAGGTGGCTTCTCCAGTGAGGAGAGGGAGGAAGATCCTCCTTAAAAATTCTAAGAATAAAAAGTTGAAATTGTCTTGACCAATTTAATGAATTGCTGTCCTTGAATATTACTATTTTACTGCCAAATACGACATGTACATTATATTCGTTTCTCTGGGTGAAATTACATTAGCACCCCCTATCGCTCGCTATTAGAAATTACTGCACGGAGGATCTTCCTCCCTTCGGCTCCCATTCACTCCGATTCAAACAGTCTCCGGCACTGGCGGCTCGTGGTTAACATAGACTTCAATGAGAGAGAGGAGGAAAATCCTCCTCTAAGAGGGTGGGACTAGCTAAGAGATCTGACAAGTGCTACAAAATATCAACCAATAGGCTGCAGCCCTCGTTGCGCAATGAACCAATAAGTAGAGGCCTTAGCTGCCTGGGGGGAGGGGTTATCTTATCAAACTTAACTTCTAGATCCGGTGACTCGGGCACTTCGGCAGTCAGAGTGAGAACGGCGAGGTGGAAGTGGATTGACTATGTTATAGATATTCTACGAATAAAGTAATGGAAACAGAGGACGTGGTGAATGTTTTGCTTGCAAAACCCTTCCATGGGCTGAGCTACAAACATGGCCGCCAGGTTTGCTTCATTAAATACGGAAGATTTTGAGAGAATTTTGAAAGAGAAAGATGTGTTGAACACCTGAAAGTAATGTGTACAGCAGCTATAAAAAGTGTACACACCCCGTTAAAATGATAGGTTTTTCAACTATTATCAACTCAACCCGTGCGTGTAACTATAGCCGGTCCAGCAGGTGCGGTCGCATTGGGGCCCGTGACCTTCAACCAAGCATTCCTTCCTCCCTCAATTTTACAAAAGCCAGCCGCTACTGCTGGTCATATAAAAACTTATGTAAACAGGAAAAACGCGGAAGAGTTTGGTCGCATCTAACTACAGCCCCAAAAAATACCGTTGGCCATGCTGAGCCTAGCTACATTGCTAACAGGAGTGACAGCGCGTCTGACTGACTGGGAGGTCGCGCAAAGCTCGGATAGGTACGGAGCAGCTCGTCTCAATTCAGGTAAGAGCATATTTCATTACGGAAATACGGTGGACTGTTCCTTTAATATGTGCATAAAGCAGTTTGGCATTGTCTTGCTGAAGGAAGGAAGGCCTTCCCTGAAAAAGATTTTGTCTGGGTGGCAGCATACTGCTCTGAAACATTGTATACATCATTGAGCATTAATAATGCCTTCCCAGATGTACAAGCTACCCATGTCATACGCACTAATGCATCCTCATACCATCACAGATGCTGGCTTTTGAACTGTGCACTGATGAGCTGGATGGTCCCTTTCCTCTTTAGCCTGGAGGATGTGTTGTCCATGAGTTCTAAAAAGAAATTTTACTTTTGATTTGTCAGACCTCGGGACAACTTTCTACTTTGCCTCAGTCTATCGTAAAAGAGCTCAGACTCGAGAAGGTGGCGGTGTTTCTGGATGTTGTTTATATGTGCTTTTAACTTGTATTTGTGGATGCAGTTATGAACAGTTTTCACAGACAAGGGTTTTCTGAAGTGTTCCTCAGCCCATACAGTGATTTCCACAACAGACATGTCTGCTTTTAATGCAGTGTTGCCTGAGGGCCTGAAGAGCACAGGCATCCAGTGTCCCTTTTCAGCCTTGTCTCTTGCATCCAGAGATTTCTCCAGCTTCTCTGAATCTTTTAATATGTACCATAGATATCATCCCCAAATTCTTTGCAGTTTTATACTGAGGAATGTTGTTCTGAAATTGTTGCACTGTTTGCCCACGCAGTCTTGGACAGAGTGATGAACCTCTCGCCATCTTTACTGCAGAGATACTCAGCCTCTCTGGGATGCCCCCCCCCCCCCTTTTTCTTTTAATACCCAGTCATGTTACTGATCTGTTGTCAATTAACCAAATTTTTTTTGTTTTGTTTTTTAAAAAGTATTGCACAACTTTTTCTTGCCCCTGTCCCAACTTTTTTGAAATGTGTTCCTGACATCAAACTCAAAATTAGCATACTTGGGAAAAAAAAGTTTAGAACAACTTTATTAATCATACGTACACTTAAGCACAGTGAAATTCCTCTCTGCATTTAACCCATCCGAAGCAGTGAACACACATGCATTGAGCAGTGTGTACGCAGTGAGCGAGCACATACCCAGAGCAGTCGGCAGCTGTGCTACAGCATGCCCGAGGGGAGCAGTTGGGGGTTGGGTGCCTTGCTCAAAGGCACTTCAGCCAAAGGCTGCCCCACGTTAACCTAACTGCATGTCTTTTGAACTTCGGGGGAGAAACTGGAGCACGCTGAGGAACCCCACACAGGAAGAACATGCAAACTCCACACAAAGTCCCCCATCGGCCGCTGGCCTTGAACCTAGCACCTTCTTGCTGTATGGCAACAGTGCTAACCACTACACCACCGTGCCATCCACCACCATGCTGTTTTACATTATCCCAACTTTTTTTGGACTTGGGGTTGTAGTTGATGATGATAAAATTCCTATTATTAATAGTATCAAGTATCTCAGGGTTTTGTTCACAAGTGAGGGAAGAAGGGAGCAGGAGATTGAGTGGTGGATCTTGGACACTGTACTGGTCTGTCATGGTGAAGAGAGAGGTGAGACAAAAGATGAATTATTAGTTGATCAGTGTTCCTATGGCCACAGGCTGTGGGTTGTGGCCAAAAGATGATTGCATGTGCAAGTGGTGGAGATGGATGTGTGAACTCTGCCTGAGAAACAGGCACTCAGAATAGAGCTACTGCTTGCCAGTTGAGGTGGTTTGGGCATCTAAGATGCTTTTGTTGAACCTGTTGAACCTGTATCTCTGCCTGACCTGCTGCCCCCGCAACCCGGACCATCCCCAGGTTCTGGGGGGGGGGGGGGGGATTCACTCATAACGTCTTTCATGCTCTGCTGATTGTTCCCTGGAATATTCTAACAAAATTCTATCAGTGCTGGTTTGACATGGATCCCTGGCAGTTATCCAACATTCAAGTATCAAGGCAGTACCAGCCAAAAGTTTGGACACCTCTACTCAAGTTTTTCTGTGTTTTGACTATTTTCTACATTGGTAGAAGGAAACTGAAATAATGTGTGTGAAAGATATATACATACGGTGGTGCTTGAAAGTTTGTGAATCCCTTAGAATTTTCTACATTTCTGCATAAATATGACCTAAAACATCAGATTTTCACACAAGTCCTAAAAGTAGATAAAGAGAACCTGGTTAAACAAAAAAGACAAAAATATTATACTTGGTCATTTATTTATTGAGGAAAATGATTCAATATGACATCTGTGAGTGGCAAAAGTATGTGAACCTCTAGGACAAGAGTAGCCACAGTTTATCTTGACAGCTTTGCACACTATTGACATTAACTTAACCAGCTTGATGAGGTTGTTACCTGGATTGCGTTTCAGTAATCAGGTGTGCCTTGTCAAGTTAATTAGTGGAATTTCTTGCCACCTTAATGTGTTTTGGAACAGTCAATAGTTAAAAAAAAAAAAAACAGCAAATGGCCCAATTCAACAATTATAGTAACCCATATTATCTCAATCACCACTAAACTAAGGTGGTGTTTACATTAGACCGTATCAGCGGATCATCAGATTAACGTTTTTAAAACGATTCGCGTACACACAGCAACGCCAATACACGATTCGCGTGCACACAGCAACGCCAATACACGGATACGCTAATCACATGACTAATTAGACGGCACGTCACATGATCCCAGTGCATATCGGGCATGCGCAAGTCACTCACCACTTGCAAGTGGAAGGATGGCAAGCGAACACCTTCTCCAGCAGATAAACACACCTGGCTGTGATGTTCATGTTCTCACTGAGTTTAAGCGCCTGAATGAGGTTGAAATGTGTAAATAAACCTCAGTGCGGCTCAGCGCTTCCTCCTGCGCTCCAAATCACTCCGCCCTGAACAGCGAGTGCCCTCTGGAGGGTGCGCACTCCGGCCCTGCGCAGCTCACAGAGCGCACAAGTGAAGCGCACGAGCAGTGATTCGGGACTGAGCCGCTGTGTGTGTGATCCCAACGTCAGCGAATCAGAAAGGTGGATGTCACAGTGACGTTGTCCAATGACGGCGTCAGCTAGAGCTCAGCACTGCGTTTCCTCGTATCCTCAATGTTTACACAGCACCGGATCAGACACGAACTGGGTTGAATACGTGGGCCCTGGCGGATTCCCGTTTCCCGGCGTTTTAATGTGAACGGACACTGCATCCGTGACGAAAACAAGACAGATACGGTCTAATGTAAACACCACCTAAGTAAAGAGAAACAACAGTCCATTACTTTTAAGATATGAAGTGTCTTAATTTAAATTGAATTAGGTGTTCAAATCTTTGACTAGTATTGTATGTACTATGCTTTCTATTTTATCCCTCCTAACCAGTGTCATGAGGAACTGATTCACATTGGGTCTGACTGGGCAGGTGTTAAGAGATGATCAATGTGCTTATGCCACTGGAAGGGCATAACCCTCCAGAACTTGAAGTTTTTTGGTGATACCAAGGTAACAGCAGCACAGACTTTGTGTGATGTGCTACAGACCAGGGCCTCCTGAGGAGTTTCTGGATATGATTGTGATTGATGCAATGTCTGAACAGACAGTGCCACAGCATTGTCTGAATGGATTGGACAAACTGAGAAATTTCCAAACTGAGAAATTTTGTGAGAATAGCCTTGTGCCTGCAGGGAGCTGGGTCTTGCACTTCTTTGCTGCCATGAGGGCACTTGTCTTTTGTGGTATTTGGGGTTCAGTTGCAGGCTGATGACCCACTTTGGAAATTCAGTTGGTGAATGTGTTCTGCCACCCTTTCAGGTGATGTGGTGAATGCTAGCCATACAATTAATTTAGCTACACGCCATTCAATTTATTGGACGGCTTTGGTACTAGCAAGCTCTTTGCAGGGTTCACTATGAGAATTGGATACTCATGTTCGAGTTTGACTATTTGAAAGAATAGACTCCATGGCTCAAAATCATGCCTCACACCACCCCTACTGGTTTGATGTAGTCGCTGCCCACTGAGCAAGGTTTTTGGCTATATTACGTCTTGCTGGGTGTCCTCATGCATTATGAATATGCTCCATAGGTCTGTGTAATCAGGGGAGGTGATGCTTGGGCCCTGGCTCACAGGATAAATGGTAGACCTGCTAGGTACCTGACCCTGTTCAGAGCTCACATGAGCTTATCAATTCAGGCTCCTGGGGAATTTAACTAATTGCATGACTGATGATCCAGAAGTATGGCTTGTGGGTCATACAGAGCTGAAGTTATGTATAGTGCAAACCAGCTAGCTTGGTTCCTAACCACCAGGAGCATGTGGTACAGTGTGTAAGAAACACTCAAATATGCTCATAGAGTTGAGCTTGCTGGCTTCAGCTAAAGGGATGTCAGCTGAAGAATGATGCATTTTTAGAAGGAAGGGAAAATGGCTTGGTGGCAAGACAGGGAATTGATGTAGAAAACCTGGCTTCAACCAAGCAAGCATTGACGGCACCAACTTGTCAGCAAGCATGCTTCACTTTTGCCCAGAAGTCAGGATTCCATAGCACAGAACCAAAGCATTGAGGGAGACTTGACCTGAGATATGGGTAAATGGATAGAAAAGCAACGTCTATTCAAAAAGGGTGCAAGTGGAGTCCAGCTAACTTTCTCAGCCCATGTTTACATTAGACCGTATCAGCGGATCATCAGATTAACGTTTTTAAAACGATTAGTGTGCACACAGCAACACCAATACACGATTTGCGTGCACACAGCAACACCAATACACGGATACGCTCGGCTCCGCAGGCATCCTGCTCTCCAAATCACTCCGCCCTGAACAGCGAGTGCCCTCTGGAGGGTGCGCACTCCGGCCTTGTGCAGCTCACAGAGCGCACGAGTGTAGTGCACAAGCTGTGATTCGGGACTGAGCCGCTGTGTGTGTGATCCCAGCGTATATCACTTACCACTTGCAAGTGGAAGGATGGCAAGCCTAAAGACAATCATAACTACACAATGGGCAGTATTTGCAGTATTTTCATACTTTTATACTCTTTAATGAAAGGTGATACAAGGCGGAAGTCCGCGCCGTTTTTCAGCAGTCGCGTCACATGACCAACGCCAGCGAATCAGGAAGGTGGATGTCACAGTGACGTTGTCCAATGATGACGCCAGCTAGAGCTCAGCACAGCGTATCCGCGTATTCTCAATGTTTACACAGCACCGGAGCTGACACGATCTGGATTGAATACGTGGACCCTGGCGGATTCCCGTTTCCCGGCGTTTCCAGGCGGTTTAATGTAAACGGACAGTGCATCCGTGAAGAAAACGAGACAGATACGGTCTAATTTAAACTTGGCCTCAGAGTGTAGTATTATCAGGGAGAAAAACTCAAGCATGTTAATGGCATGCATTTATAGTTCTGCATATCAGACAGAAGGTCAAGTGGAAAAACTGAGTGGTAAATGCTGAAATGAGCACTTAATTGATGGAACAGTTTGTCAGAAAGCATGGGAGCGTAGATAACATAGCCAGGATGCTAACATGGGACCCCAACTCATGTTAGTTGCCACAGAGCTCTGAAAGGCTCAAAGTAAGATATGCACTGCAACCCAAAACTGATGACAGTAGATGATAATGAGTCTGTTATTGTTTGAAGGAAGAGTTATGTGGTTCCTCCCATGGTCTCAGTCTATACATGATGTCTGATGTGTATGAGGCAAGAAGAAAAAGGGCAACTGATGACAAGGTGTTGGCTTTTTTTTAATGTTTTTTAATTTTATTATTTTTTTAATATTAAAAATTATAGAGTTCTGTATGAGTTTGTTGAAGGATTTGGCATGCAGGCACACAATGTATCCAGATGAATTTCACTGCCCCTGGCAATTAGGAGGGGTAAAACAGAACCCATATTATAAATGATGTCATGTAGCCCAGGAGTAATAGGGTTATACCCGGAACAAATTAGTAACAAGCTGAAAATTTCAGAATATGTTCAGAATACCTTTAGGAATAACATACTAAAAGTCCCCGGAAATCCCCCTTGTGCTCTCTGAGAAATTCAAGATGGCGTCCAAAATGGCCACCAAATGGAGATCTGCCCATATCTCAGGCCCAAAACAAAATATTAACGCAATTAAAAGGTCAGAATATATGTTTTGTAGGGTAGGAGAGTAAATTCCAACATGTGTGTATTAATTACATTGTGTATTAACATTATATAATAACAATGTACACATTATTATAACAGTATATTTGTGTATAGTGTGGATCCATTGGTTACTCGTTCACTCCGTATCATCCTATTCTGTTCACAAAACAACAAACACAATCACTAGGGGTTGGAGCACTTATTTTCATTAATGTTAATTAAAGTAAATTGGTGGTGTAAAATGAAAAATGGCATGTTAAAAGGTCATGCTGAGTTCAGTCATTTTAAAAGGTCATTTTAAAAGGTCAAAGTTTAGTCATTTTTTGTCCGAACACACCGGCATTGCTAGTAGTAAAGACTGGCGCTAGAAACTCAAAGATTAATTTTTTTCCACCCTTAAACAAGCTTGAATAAATTCCCTACTTCATTGATGGTACAACAAAGGTCCAAGCATTACAACTGAGGCACTGAGAAGTGTTTAAGTCTACTCATTGTTTATAAGCAAGAGCTTTTATTGAGGCAGACCTTTTTGTCATGAAAGTCGCCGGAATGTTGACGTGTACTGAAACAGCTTGCCATTGTAGTTTTAGAAGATAGAGTTCTCAAATTTAATTTCCCTTTAATATTTTATCAAAGCTTAAAGATGCATTAAATATTAAGGAAATTGATGTCTAATTGTTGTCTTGCATTATGTTTATGTATGTAGGTAGCCTACTAAGCTAATCTGTCAATCATGTCAACCATCAAATTCCATGTAATTTCCACATTAATGGCCTTGTAATCTTGGTTAATTTTAACAGTGTGACAATGGTGAATTTGCATTGCTTGTATGAGAGAACATATAATTTAACATTTTAATTGCATTTATATTATGTTTTATCCCTGAGATATTGAAAAATCTCCAATCGGCGGCCATTTTGGATGCCATCTTGAATTTCTCAGAGAGCACAAGGTGGATTCCCGGGGACTTTTAGTATGTTATTCCTAAGGGTATTCTGAACATATTCTGAAAAATTCAGCTTGTTAATAATTTGTTCCGGGTTGGACTCAATTTTGAGCTAATGCTCTTGGGCTAATGTGTATGCGTGCGTACACGTGCATGTATGATGATTTTTTTTTTTTTTGAAGTTATCATACATGCATGCACATGCGTACATATATTTAATACAAACTTGTTCTCTCTCTTGTTTGGCTTAAGGACATATGAAACTTCTTTGCTAGTTGAAGAGTCCATTAGTGATGAGCTGCCTTATAGTGGTAAGTATATTTGAGGTAACATTTTACCTTTATTATACTAAACTGTTTGTCATGTTTTTGTGTAATATGAAGGCTGCGTTTTCCATAACTGCAACATCCCTCCCAAAGGATTTTAGAAGATGGATGGATGGATGGATGGATGGATGGATGGATGGATGGATGGATGGATGGATGGATGGATATGTAAGATGTGTGTGTGTGTGTGTGTGTATGTATGTATGTGTGTGTGTGTGTGTGTGTGTGTGTGTGTGTGTGTATATATATATATTATTACACACACACACACACACACACACACACACACACACACACACACAGTGCTCAGCGTAAATGAGTACACCCCCTTTGAAAAGTAACATTTTAAACAATATCTCAATGAACACAATTTCCAAAATGTTGACAAGACAAAGTTTAATATAACATCTGTTTAACTTATAACGTGAAAGTAAGGTCAATAATATAACTTGGATTACACATTTTTCAGTTTTACTCAAGTTAGGGTGGTGCAAAAATGTGTACACCCCACAACAAAAACTACTACATCTAGTACTTTGTATGGCCTCCATGATTTTTAATGATGGCACCAAGTCTTCTAGGCATGGAATGAACAAGTTGGTGACATTTTGCAACTTCAGTCTTTTTCCATTCTTCAACAATGACCTCTTTTAGTGACTGGATGCTGGATGGAGAGTGATGCTCAACTTGTCTCTTCAGAATTCTCCAAAAGTGTTCTATTGGGTTCAGATCAGGAGATATACTTGGCCACTGAATCGCTTTCACCCTGTTCTTCAGAAATCCAACAGTGGCCTTAGATGTGTGTTTAGGATCATTGTCATGTTAGAAAAGTGCACGACGACCAAGGGCACGGAGTGATGGTAGCACCTTCTCTTTCAGTATATAGCAATACGTCTGTGAATTCATGATTCCATCAATGAAATGCAGCTCCCCGACGCCAGCAGCACTCATGCAGCTCCACATAAGGACGCTGCCACCACCATGTTTCACTGTAGGCACCATGCATTTTTCTTTGTATTCCTCACCTTTGCGATGCCATACAGTTTTGAAGCCATCAGTTCCAAAAACATTTATCTTGGTCTCATCACTCCAGAGTATAGAGTCCCAGTAGTCTTCATCTTTGTCAGCATGGGCCCTGGCAAACTCTAGGCGGGCTTTTTTGTGCCTGGCCTTTAGGAGAGGCTTCTTTCATGGACAGCATCCATGCTTGCCATTCCTCTGCAGTGTACGCCGTATTGTGTCACGGGAAATAGTCACCCCAGTTTGGCTTTCTACTTCTTGAGATAACTGCAATGAACTTGCATGCCGATTTTCTTCAACCCTTCTCATCAGAAGACGCTCTTGTCGAGGTGTTAACTTCCATGGACGACCTGGACGTCTATGTGAGATGGTTGCAGTTCCATCTTTCTCAAATTTTTGTACCACTTTTGCTACAGTATTCTGACTGATAAGTAAAGCTTTGCTGATCATCTTGTAGCCTTCACCTTTGTGGTGTAAAGAAATTATTTTCTTTGAGGAATTCTGAAGACAAGTTGAGCATCACACTCCATCCAGTCACTAAAAGAGGTCATTGTTGAAGAATGGAAAAAGATTGATGTTGCAAAATGTCGCCAACTTGTTCATTCCATGCCTAGAAGACTTGGTGCCATCATTAAAAATCATGGAGGCCATATAAAGTACTAGATGTAGTAGTTTTTGTTGTGGGGTGTAAAACTGAAAAAATCTGTAATCTAAGTTATATTATTAACCTTACTTTCCCGTTATAAGTTAAACAGATGTTATATTAAACTTTATCTTGTCAACATTTTGGAAATTGTTTGTGTTCATTGAGATATTGTTTAAAATGTTATTTTCAAAGGGGGTGTACTCATTTACGCTGAGCACTGTGTGTGTGTGTGTGTGTGTGTGTGTGTGTGTGTGTGTTTTATTTATTTATATATATATATATATATATATATATATATATATATATATATATATATATAAAAGATGTACTATCTATATATAGATTTGACTTATATCTATAGATAGATAGACATGTCAAATCTATATATAGATGGTACATCTTATGTATATGTGTGTATATACACACGTGTGTGTGTGTGTATTGCAGATGTAACTTCCACCTTCCAAATTTGTTCAGCATTTGAAATTAACTTTTTGTAAAATTGGACAAAAGAGTCTAAATTTTGATCTTTAAATTTACACTGCTTGACAGGAACAGATATTACTGTTCCCTTTTTAATTTCAGTCTCCTTTTCCCTCACTATATCAAAGACACCGTGAAATTTAATTGTATCGGTTTTTATTTAAATATTTTGAGAGAGCTGACAGTTATAGTTGTCCCCATGATTGTAAAACTGTGCTCGTAGAGCTTTTCGACTAGACAGTGTAGTACAATGAGTAATGCCAATGTAAGCTACAGTCCCATCTGAAAGCACTTGAAAGGCAATGCAAATTATTTATATTTGCTGTACACTTGGGTTTGTGATCAAAAGACGAATGGGATCAGAATTTCAACTCCCCCACCCCCAATATTTACAGCTAGATATGTAAATAAATTCAAGCATGGTGTGTTTGGTAGCAGACCACCCATTTTTTTAATGTGATAGGAAGAGAGAGTCTTGAATAATGCTTAACATTTTGTTTTCATTTCCCTTGCTTACAATAATTGCATCAAGCCAGTTACTTACGGACATCACCAAACTGTTGCATTCTTCTGTGTGTTGTTTTTGGTTTTTTTAAAATGCTTTTTCCAGGCTTCTTTCAGTTGTTGGCAAGTCTAAAAACTTCCATTCCCTACACATTTTTTTTTTCTTCACACTTTGGCCTTTCTATCACTTTGGTAGAGGTTAATCTTGGTGTCAGCAGTCCATGAAACTTTCGTGGCTCATCTCTGTATTTCTTGGCAAATTCCAATCTGGCCTTCCAATTCTTATTATTGAGGAGTGGTTTGCATCTTGTGGTATGGCCAGGGCTCGACATTAACAGTAGTCTGACCGTCTGGTACAACTAAATGCTTGGTCCGGACAAGTCAAATCTACATCTGCTTGTCTGATGGGAACAGTTGAATTATTCCCAACTCTCCCAGAAGTTCCAGGAGTCTCCTGCATATTGATAGCAGCTCCCTGACACCCGCAAATTAGATACAATATACCGGAATCTAGAGAGAGCATGCTGATTGCTTTGTCTTGCCAAGTAGACCAAGCAGTTTTCTGTGTGAGCAGGCTTTGTCTGTCTTCTCTCCAGGACTGAGAGTCCATCAGTTCAGTGTATCCGAGTGCCCCCAAAAAACGAAACGCAACCCACTTCACCTCAAACTTCATGAAAGTGTACCCTTGCCTAATAGGGGTTTAAAAAAAAATGGTGTGGCGCGCTGTACTGTTTGTAACAGTGACCAGCATTGCCCATGGCAGGGTAAACAATTGTGAAAGACTTGAGGTGAGTTTTTAACAGGTGTCATGTGTTCATGTGCATATTATTTATACTAGCTGGCTAGCTGCCCAGGCTAGAGTTGTGGTCAGAAGTTTACATACAGTAACATGAATGTCATCTTGGATATGAATGTCATGACAATATTTGGGCTTTCATTAATTTCTTTGAACTGTTCTTTTTCTGTGGCAGAATGTACAGCATACCTTTTTCTTTTTATTTATTTATTTATTTATTTATTTTTAAAGGCACTATAATTTGGTGCACAAGTTTTAATTTTCTTTCGGTTTTCTGAAATTAACATAGGGTCAAAATTATATATACAGGGTCAAAAATATACATACAGCACACCTAATATTTGGGTAAAATGTCTTTTCACAAGATTCACCTTGACCAAACATTTTTATTTACCATGAAAAAAGTTCTGGCAGAATTCTGGTTGGATATTTCCTGACTCTTCATGGTAGAATTGGTCAAGTTCAAGTTTTTTTTCCCCTTTTTTTCTTGGAATGGACTCGACTTATAAGCATGGTCCATATATTTTCAGTTGGGTTGAAGTCGAGACTTGTTTTAAGCTTAATGTTAGCCTGCTTTATTCTCCACAACCAGCTCTGAGGTGTGTTTGGGTTCATTGTCATGTTGTAAGTCCCAAGTCGTGTTCAAGTTTCTGATGGTTTATGCTGAAGAATTCTGAGGTAGTCCTCCCTTATTATGCCATCTACTTTTGTGCCATAAACCAGTTCCACTGGCAGCAAAACAGCCCCAGAGCATGATGATCCTACCACCACCAGTTGGTACAGTGTTCCTCTGTACATGGTGCTCATTGTAGCCAAAGGATTCAGTCTTTGTTTCATCTGACTATACAGCTATCCTCCAGAAGGCTTTTTTGCTTTGTCGGTGTGGTCAGCTTCAAATTTTAAGCTTGAAGGTGTCAGTTTTGGAGTAGGGGGTTATTTCTTGGATAGCAGCCTCTTAGTCCATGGTAATTGTAAAACTCACTGAACTGTAGACTGTGATCCATCAGTTTCCAGTTCCTGGCAAGGCTGTGCCATGGTGGTTCCCAGATTTGGATGGTCAGGAACAACCAATTTCCTTTCAGCTGAGGGTGACCGTTTTGGGTTTTCTTGAAGCAAAGTGGCTTGGCCAAGTGACTACACCTCACAATAACTTGCATACAATTGTTTGAACTGATCTTGGAATTTGCAGTTGTTTAGAAATGGCTCCAAGAGACTTTCTGGAGTTGTGTACATCTGCGATCCTCTTTCTCAGATCTGCACTGAGCTCCTTGGACTTTCCCATTGTATTGTGTGTTGGTCAATCCAATGAGTGCTGTAAACAAGCCCTTTTTATGAAGGCACAGAGAAGCTACTAGCTGTAGTCAATCATGATCACTAACAGGAAGTTAAGAGACCTCGGCCTTGGCAAGATCAGACATTATGGAGGTTTCAGCTCCTCTGAATTAATCATCTAAGTGAGCGTATGTAAATTTTTGACCCTGTATGTATAATTTTGACCCTGTGTTGATTTCAGAAAACCCAAAGAAAATTAAAACTTGTGCACCAAATTCTAGTGCCTTTTTTTTTTCCAAAAATTAAAGATGTTTGCTGTACAGTCATTCTGCCACAGAAAAAGAACAGTTCAGAGAAATTACTGAAAGCCCAAATATTGCCATGACATTTATATCCAAGATGACCATGGTCACTGTATGTAAACTTCTGACCACAACTGTACATAAGGCCAAACTCCTTGAAGACTTGCTTCAAGTTGCACTTGAATATTAAAAAATGAGTTAAATAATAGTAATAAGCAGTTTGGATAAATAGTATAATTAGTCTGTGTATTTTGTCACATTTTCTACATATAGGCTGATCTAATTTGCTTTTCAGACTCGAGAAAATTACTCAACAAAGTATTACATATAGCCACACCAGACAATATAGTAAAGAATACCCTGTTTTTATATCTTTTAGGGACCACATCTTTTAAGGATTGTTGAAATCACATTTTCATTGCAATTACTCAAAAGTTACATCAATAAAATTCCAACAAAACTAGTTCAGTCACCTCGGTGATCTGGCTGTGTTATTGTTTATGAAATTCTGGGGAAGCAGAGTACAGCAGTTTTGTGTGTGTGTGTGTGTGGGGGGGGGGGGTTTGTAGGGTTTGTTTGTGTTTGTTTGTTTTTAAATACCCACGTCACAATATCTAATTATAGACTATTATTGGACAACTGGCGATCAAATATCTCAATAAAATAAATATCTGTGGTGAATCTTCATTTCATTAGGACTATCACTGTATTTTTCTTTTGTGTGATGCCCATTAACAAATTATCGGAAAATATTTTGTGAGAATTTTATGACTGTGCCAAACTTGCTTACGGTTTTTCATTCACAGCGTGAGTGTCATGTTTATCATATCCAGCTTGTTTTCTTTTGCTTTCATTTCTTTAAATTAATTTTGACTTCACATTTTACTTTTACTGGATTAATCAAGATTTAATTTGATTTTCTCCAGAAGCTTTGAATTTGGTTGAGTCTTACTTGTAAAACTGCAGATCAGGTAATGGGTTATAACAGCACCTGCACCATAATGGGGCATTGGTTAGTTTTTGTTTGTTAGTATGAGTTTTATTGAAAAATTATAAATCATTAAAACAATGATTATCATAACTATACCTACTTTTTGATAAACTTTGATCACTTTCATTGAAGTAGTAAATGCATGGTGGTAATAAGGTTATGGGCAGGGCAAGTGAAAAATCTTGCTGCTTGTCCGACTGGATAAGTGGATTAAGAAGTTAATGTTGAGCCCTGATGACCCTCTATATTTCTGCCTTCAAAATCTTTTTCGAACTGTTCTACGTTAATCACCCCCTGGAAATTTCACGAAACTGTTATTTTTGGATGTCATCAACTACTGCTGTTGTGCTTGGCTGACCTGTTTGACGTCTGGTTGTTAGTACACCAGTGGTTTCTTTCTTTTTCAGGACACTTCAAAGTGTTGTACTGGTTAGGGCCAATGCTTGTGCAGTGGTTCTGATTTGATTTTTTCCTTCTTGTCCCAGTTTCAGAATAACTTGCTT